>NW_012148197.1:1003348-1005623 GCF_000956105.1 Propithecus coquereli | reverse complement strand
ATAATTGTGCTATAGCTACTCTTTAAAGATCTTTTTATTTTGAAAGTAACATAGACTCACAAAAAATTTTAAAAATAATAAAGTTGCATGTACTCTTCCCTCAATGGTGACATCTTATATAGCTGTGGTATGATATCAAGATGAGGGAACTGACATTAGTACATTGCTGTTAACTAGTCTATAGACCGTATTCAGATGTTATGGTTTTTAAAAGGCAAAAGATTTATACGATCTGAAGAGAAACCAGAGTATAGATGTTATAGTTTTTAAAGCTGCATTCTTGTGTGTGGGTACACAGTTCTGTGCAATTTTATATCACGTATACATTTGTGTAACCACCATTACAATCAACATACGGAACTGTTCTGTTACCACAAAAGAACTCCCTCATGCTAACTCCATCCCAGCTCCTGTCCCTGTCACCTGGCAACCACTAATCTATTTCCCATCTCCATAATTCTGTCATTTCAAAAATATTACATAAGTTGAATCATACAGGATGTAACCTTTTGAGCTTGACATTTTTATACTGAGCATAATGCCCTTGAGGTCCATCCAAGTTGTTGTATGTATTAATAGCTTGTCCCTTTTTGTTGCTGAGTAATATTCCATTCGATGCACTAGAATTTATTTAACTATTTATCCACTGAAGGACATTTGGGTTGCTTCCAGTACTTTTTAACTAGCGGTAAAGCTGTATTTTTGTATGATATAAGTTTTCATTTCTCTGGGATAAATGCCCAAGAGTACAATTGCTGGATCATATGGTAAGAGTATGTTTAGTTTTGTAAAAAATTGCCAAACCATTTTCCGTATCTGTAGCATTTTACATTTCCACCAACAATGTGTAAGATCTTCAGTTTTCTCCACATCCTTACAGGGTTTGGTATTATCATTACTTATTTTAGCCATTCCAATAAGTATATTGTTTGCTTTTAATTTTATCACTAGTTTCCTCTAGATAAGATCCATATCAGTATTCTAGCCTAAATGTTTTCTATGATCCCAAATCATTCATCATCTGGTCTCTGGAAAATGTGCAACATTAAAAAAAGAAAAACTGACCTTTGAAATATTAGGTGAGTCTGTATATTTAGCAAAACCAAATGAAAAAAAAAGAGTTCTAAAAGCTCACATTTAAAATTTAAAATGTTACAATTAAATACAATGTTAAAATGTCACAATAAAAATTAAAATGTTAATATCTCAAACACATAGTGTCACAAATTTATAAATTTTGTATATTCTTAGAAAAAAATTCTTACTGAAGAAAATTGTGGGTTTTTTAGCAAAAGTAAAGAATACAATCCCTCTTTAGAAATAAAATGCTGAGATTATTTTTTTAGTTGGCGATATAGATTTTTATTTTTGAACATTGCAGCTGTCACTTTCGAGATATTCAAAGTAGGCTGGAAAATAAATTTAGGTAAAAGAGTGAGTTGATGATAATAACATTCTTTTTTTTGTATTTATTTGAGCTCTCACCTAACTTTTACTTGTTGTCCCTCACCATTAATTATCCTTTGCCAAGGATCTTTATAGACATTTCTCCAAAGATGACATAAAAATGGCCAACAGGTATATGAAAAGGTGCTCAAAATCACTGCTCATTAGGAAAATGCAAATCAAACCCACTGTGAGACACTACCTCATACCTGCTAGGATAAGTATTATCAATAAAGCAAAAGATAACAAGTGTTTGTGTGGAGAAAAGGGAACCCTGTACACTGCTGGTGGGAATGTAGATTCATGCACCATTATGGAAAACAGTATTTAGATTCCTAAAGAAATTAAAAATAAAACTACCGTATGATCCAGCAATCCCTCTTCTGTCTACTCAAAGGAAGTGAAATCACCACATGGTAAAGATATCTGCACTCCAAAATCCAAGATATGGAACATGTAGGTGTCCATCAGTGGACAAATGGGTAAAGAAACTGTGATATACATATATATACGTATAAAATGGAATATCATTCAGCCTTAAAAAGCAAGGAGATCCCACCATTTGCTACAACATGGATGGAGCAGGAGGACATTATGGTAAGTGAAATAAGCCAGACGCAAATAGAAAATCATTGCATGATCTCACTTACATGCAGCATCTTAAAAAAAAAGGATCAAATATATAGAGACAGAGAATAAAACAGTGGTTGCCAAAGTCTGGGTGGGGAGCAGGAAACTGGGAGACTGTAGGTCAAAGGATAGAAAGTATACATAGGATAAACAAGTTGAAAGATCTGATGTACAACATGAGGACTATAGTTTAAAATAA
>NW_012148197.1:1001165-1002379 GCF_000956105.1 Propithecus coquereli | reverse complement strand
GGCAAAAAGCACTACACAGAGAAAAAAACATTTTTCTCCCATCTTCTTCCAATATTAATGGAGTGGAAGGCTGTGACTGAATTCATTCTAAGTTCATTCAAAAATATTTAATAGTCATTACCACGTGCCAGCATTGCTCGAGGTACAATAATGAAAATGATTGGTGGATTTCAGAGTTACCAGGGAGCAAAAGCCGGAGCAGAGGAGGAACAGGTGACAATTCTCTGACATTTGAATGGCTGGCTGAGAAACAGAGTCCGTGCATAACCTGATTTCGCAAAGAATAGGCTTGTGGGAAGCGCGCCACAGGACAGTCCCACTGCTGTAAACTCCAGGAGAAGGGGTTCCTCTAAATGGGACATTGGGAACATGGGGAAACCAGCATCCTTGGACTCCTCACTGATTTAATGTTTCTGTTATTTATATCTTAAGTAAACATCTTCTAAGGACAACGTGATGAGAGTCCACACAGGATTACTGGGCATGTGGTATCTCTCAGCACTTTAGATATTCCCCAGAGTTCTGGGGATGGGTGAGAGGGGAGAACATAGCAACAAAAGCAAAATTCCATTAAATGAATTATGGTGAGCACTTGTGGTGAAGAGTGATGCAAAAATAATTTTCTTATATCAAGGCAGTATAAAAGATCATTCCCCCAAATAATGCAGGGTCACTTGAATAATTCTTCAGACTCAGAAGGGATTGACTTTGAAGGATGAAACTAATTTCATTTGTAAGTTATGAAATATTTGATATAAAAAAGCAACATTATTTTGTAGTAGTTACTTAAGAGAATGGTGAAATGTAAGGACATTGCCTTACATTGCCTTCCTGACATTGCCAACAATCCTAAAATTTTTCCCTAAAAACCCTTCCAATTTCCATGGCCCTGATGTTCTTGTCCATTAGTGAAAAGGAAGGGAATCTGAAGTTAAATGATTATGCTTAATTGCATATTATGATAGCATGAACATCTATAATGCTATATGAATGATTACTAAATGGGTTCATAAACATTGCAGAAAACTTTAATAATCATTTGCACGTGTTTATGATTCTCTTACCCATTTCTATTGGAGTTGCAGAACGCTTGTTGAAGATATATCTCCATGATACCATGTTCCTATGAAAATATCCTATTAGACTTATGTTATTTCAATTCATAGTGCAAATTCCAGGAACCTCATCCACCATTAATTTCTGTATTTAAAAAG
>NW_012148197.1:1000607-1001115 GCF_000956105.1 Propithecus coquereli | reverse complement strand
AGTGCAGCGGAACTGAAATTTGTTTCTTCTTTATTCATTTGTGCAACTTTGATTGATCAGCATTTATTGGGATGAAAAAAGAGACCTTGTACCAGTGCTGGGGTGCTCAAAATATGTTCATTTCCAGTCACTTCAGGGAAAAAATTATTTATCTTGGGGAAATGCAATGTAAAGGGAACCCATGAAGGGGCAATTAGTTCAGAATTGAGAAATAGGAGTTGACAGGGAGTGCTCCACAAGGAAGCTATGTAACAGAAGTCTGTAGGACAAGCATGGAAGATGAGTGGTATCTCAGAAGTGGTAGAGTATTAAGTGGCCAAGAATTGAGGAAACCAGAAAAACTAGCCAAAAATGACAGAATCACCTTTTCATAACGCTGGAATCTAATAAAAACTCACAGCAACCAGAAGCGTGTTTAATCAAGAAAGAGACTGCTAAATTTCAGTAAAAAGATAAAGTGTTGCTAAATTTCAAGTCTTAAGAAATTTAAAAAGATTGCAATCACACA
>NW_012148197.1:988564-989133 GCF_000956105.1 Propithecus coquereli | reverse complement strand
TTAAAAAAGCCTTATATTTTTTTAAATGGATAATAATGGATTACAAATTGCTGCAAAATTTAGATTTTTATTTCACTGAACATGTTTAAAGGAGTAATGTAATGTTTTGTCTTAATTGTCAATATTTATAATACAGCACAAAATACATCCTTTGAAATCATTTAAACTTAGAATTAAAATTTTTGATAGCAACTTACAAAGGTTCATAAGTGTGTATAGATTTTCAAAATTATTTTAGCGAGGACACAAACAAAAAAAGATAATTGTACTGGATTTCTACCGCTAATTCTGCTTTTGATCATGCCCTGAAGGGACAGATTGTCACAGTTTTGTGGGCATCCATAAAGGTCAGAGTCACTGAAGTCCTCAGAGTATGTGAGAGTGTGTGTGAGATGTGAAAATGCACATGTTGGGGAGACAATTCCTGTTACCATGAGGAGGGGGGAACAGAGAAGCAAGAAATTGGATGCTGTTACAATTTGCCAGAAGTAGAAAAAACACTTATGATATTTTGAGATATAAATGGACAAAGACATAAAGTGATTTCTGAAAAATAAAAATAAGTGCTT
>NW_012148197.1:987085-988514 GCF_000956105.1 Propithecus coquereli | reverse complement strand
GAATCCACAAAAAAACCTCCCAGAGCTAATAAATGAATTCAGCAAAGTTGCAGGGTACAAGATCAACACCCACAAATCTGTTATGTTTCTATACACCAGCAATGAACAACATGAAAAGGAAATTAAGAAAACCATTTCATTAGCATCTAAAAGAATAAAATACCTAAGAACAATTTAACTAAGGAAAAGATAGAATCTCATACTGAAAACTATAAAACATTGCTGGAAGAAATTATAAAAGACCTAAATAAATGGAAAGACATCCCATGTTAATAGATTAGAAGACTCAATATTGTTAAGACAGCCATACTACTCAAAGCAATTTATAGATTCATTGCACATCCTATCAACATTTCAACAACTTTTCTTATAGAAATGGAAAAGCTAATCCTCAAGTTTATATGGAATTGCAAGGTGCCCAAAGAGCCAAAACAATCTTAAAAAAGAACTGCTAAGTTGGTGGACTCACACTTTCTGATTTCAAAACTTACTATAAAGCTAAACTTACTAGCAATGCCACTTCTGGGTATTTAGTCAAAAGAATTGAAAACAAGCTCTCAATGAGATATTTGTACTCCTGTGTTAATTATAGCATTATTTAATAGCTAAGAGGTGGAAACAACCTAAATGTCCATTAATGAATGAATGAATGAAAAAATATGGTATACACATAAATAGAATATTATTCAGCCTTTAAAAAGAAGGAAATCCTATCATATGCTACAACATGGTTGAACCTTGAGGACACTATGCTGAGTGAAATAAGCCAGTCACAGAAGGACAAATACTACCCAATTCCACTTATATGAGATATCTAAAGCAGACAAACTCATGGAAGCAGAGAGCAGAATGATGGCTGCCAGGGGATAGGGGGTGAAGAAAATGGACAGTTGCTGTTCAGTAGATATAGAGTTAGCCATGCAAGACGAAAATGTTCTAGAGATATGCTGTATGACAATGTGCATAGAGTTAACAATACTGTACTATAACATTTTTAAGAAGGAAGGTCTCATGTTATGTATTTTTGTACAATAACAACAACAGAGTGGTATTGGCAAAAGAATAGACTTATAGATCAGTGAAATAGAACTGAGAGATCAGAAATTAACCCACATATTTATGGCCAATTGATTTTCAACAAAGCTCAAAGACCATTCATTAGGGAAAGAACAGTCTTCTCAACAAAGCATATTGGGACAACTGGATATCCACATGCAAAAGAATGAAGTTGGACCCTACCTCACGCCTTATACAAAAATTAACTCTAAATGGATCCATGACCTGAATATAAGAAGCAAACTCACGGAAATCTTGGAAGAAACATATGTGGTAAATCTTCATATGCTTGGATTAGAAAATGGATTCTTAGATATGACACTAAGAGAAAAAATAGATAAAATGGGACTTCATAAAAATGAAAAACCTTTGT
>NW_012148197.1:972264-974434 GCF_000956105.1 Propithecus coquereli | reverse complement strand
TCTATATTATCTGTTTTGTTTCCTTAAAAATGAAAGTTAGATGCATATATAGAGAAATGTCCCTTTAAACATAAAAACAATAACTTATACATTAGTTGTTGACATCATTTAACATGAATGGAACCCATAATGAAAAGGGAATTAGTATTCCTAGTGGGCTAGAAGTCCAGCTTCTCAGACATAGGACTTAAGCATGTTGACAGGTCACAACAGTTTACAGTAGCAATGGAAATTGTTTGTTAATTTAAAAAAAAAACCTTCTAAAAAGACTTGAAAGGAGAAAAGGATGACAAAGACCAAACATGATATACTATTTATTCTAGGGAAGTAGGAACAGAAGAGAAGCCAGTGAGACTCAGAACGGACTATGTGCTCTTCTCTCTGTATCACCTTTCAAATCCTATCCATGGTAGCAGCAGCAACAGTATGTGACACACGGGCAGCATGCGAAGATACTACTCAAGCAACATCTATCAATATCTGTGTGTTTTTGTCTGTCTCCCCTATAAACTTTAAACTCCATGAGGATAGGGATTCCTCCTATTATGTTTGCCATACACTGCTGTATGTCTGGTGCCCCTAAACAGTATCTAACCACGTAAGGAGAAAATGCATATTTGTTGAATCATTGTATGAATTATTTGAATGAATGACTCAATAATTACAGTGCTTAGTTCCAGAATAATGGATGTCAAGAATGGTGTTGTCATTTATGTCAAATGTTGAGACTGATTTGGAGAATTTGAAAGGAGGTGATTGGATCCAGGATTTAGACCATGTTGGAGAATTTTAAGTTAATCTTTGAGGACTATTCCTTCAAAAATTAGTTCTTCAGTTATGCAGAGAAATAGCATTGTGACTAAGGAGGGAACTAAGATTCAAGGAAGGTGTTTTGTTCATTTATTTATTATTCCAGAAAATGGCATGAGAACAAAAATGTCTCCTGCCAACAATGCATAGTAAATAAGTCCAACTGCTGACATGAACAAAAACTGTAATGATTCTTTACATAGTAGTTGGCAGTTCTTGAAATACTTCAATATATATGATCTCACTTAAAACTGGAAACTACCCCCCCTTGAGATACCCGTTGTGATCCTTTTTGTCTCTGGAAACTGAAGTGAGAAAGGCCAAATACCTTGTCCAAAGTCATGCAACCAGTAATTGACAGAAACTAGCATAAAACTATGTGTTTTGACCCACTTCAATGTCAGTACCATTAGCATATATTCAGAAAAACATGTTTTCGCTTTTGAGGAGTATGTGCATGACACAGGTTAGTTTAATAGGGATTCTGGCTTAACATGCCAGCTTTGCCTATGTAAAAATGTTAAAACACTGAAATTTGTTGCTATCTGTCATGTTCATTTACTGTAGCTATTAACTAGAGCCAATAAACAAGTGGGTGGTTAATATCGTTTTTGCCCTTAGGAAAGGAGTAGTTTCAGTATCATTTGCATTTCTAAATCAAAGTACTCAGCACCATAAGTCTGTTTTTTAAAGCAGGGAGTATGGAAGATTATTGAAAAAAATAACTGATCTAATTCAGACACTTATCAGAAATAAATCATGCCCTCAGAAAATGATTTATTTTGAGAAAATACGCAGTTTTCTTTGAGAAAATGACATCAGAAGAGGCAGATGGAGATAAGCTGGATAGAACGAGATGGGAATAAAATAATAAATCTGTTTAATCTTCTAGGGCTCATTTTTGTAGCTGCATATTTTAGCCAACACCCGAGAATACTGTCTTACTGCAAAAAGTACAGACTCAAGGGAAAATTCAGTCCTGGGAACTAAAGTGATTTGTTTATGTCATCTGACTGATTAGTTAGTTGCACAACTGAGGAACCCATGTCTTATGATATATTCCTCCCCCCATACAATATCACTACATGCAAGTTCCCAGCCTTGTAAAGAGCCAACATATAGTGACTCCGTGCTGTACCTTTTAAAGTGAAGAGAGAATTAAAGACTTGAACAAGTAATTAGCCTAGACAATGAGTCAAGAAGACAAGAGAAGTCTAGTTTTCAAAGAGGCTGCTACTTTATGCAGATCATAGCAAAACTCCTCACAAGGATAATCAACAGAGGCCTGCACACTATGATGCCAATGCTGACATATTAAAATGCAAGCCAACATAGTATTTGTAGACATAGTTCTACAAAT
>NW_012148197.1:970884-972214 GCF_000956105.1 Propithecus coquereli | reverse complement strand
CATAAATAAAACTGCCATAGAAGTTAGTAAATGTATATTATTATTCACTTGAAAGACTGGAATAGTTCCAAGTAGCACTTAAATTATATACACACACATATATATACACATGTAGGCACACAGAGGAATGGATATTTTTCCTCCATTAGAGTAAAATAGTGCTTTCTACTAAATACATATTTCAGAGAGCTTTCTAATGTGTTTACCCAATAGACACATCATTTTAATTTTACCTGGCTGTACCATTATGAGGTCTTGGTGATATTGCCTTTTATTTGGGCAGTCTGCTTGACATTCTGAACTCTACCCAAATGAGAACTTTCAAAACGTGAACGCAGAATACAAAACAAGATCCCTAAGTGTCTCATCAGGAAATAGTTGTTTTTCTCAGTTAGAAATTGCAGCTTAAATATTACATCATTTAAAAGATACATTTTAGCACCAACTTTTAAATACGAATCATTGAAGTGAGAATCCATGTTGGTAAAAGCTATGAATTTCCAGCCTCTATACAGTGATATTTACATACTTATTATGTATATCTGCTCTGGAACACCACACATTCTGCTTTTAGAGCATTTTCCAGAATGTAAATATGTACAACTTTAAAAACCTAGTGTAAGTAGCTGGCGTACGGTAAGAAGTGAATTACATTAAAATATGTCCAGTACACACAAGAACACAGAAAGACACCATATGTTTTGGTAATTTTTGGTGTACAACACATGGATATGAAATTTGTGTTAGTATTGCCTGCCTACTTATATCCATCCATCCATCTTTCTATTTATACCTATTGCCATTTCTCCGTGTATAACGATGTCTTCCTGCCAGTTGTACTGATGCTATCTAGTTTGTGGACCACATGGCAGTTAGCACACACAGGGATTCACTTTAGCCATTCCCGTTCCTGATGGGCCCTAGCAGAGAATACCCTGGCTCAAAGCATCAGTATGTTTCCACGGCTAACCCCCATTCTTCACTTCACCCTGCAAAATACCAGCATGGACCTTTTCTGAAAAAGCCTCAAAGGAGAAGGAAATAATAGAAACATCAGTTTAGAGATTAATAGACCACTAGTTGGCTGACAATCAAGCCATGGACTGTCATTAACAGGGAAGGGAAGATTACTTGGAAATTTCCATGGGCATGGGGGAATCTGGTTGGAAAGAGATCCTCCAAGAGAGGCCAATGGGATCTCTACCCTACAAAAATAATAAAAATAAAAGGATGCAGAGAGGTGAGATCATTGTCTTTGAGAGGGCAAAAAGCACTACACAGAGAAAAAAACATTTTTCTCCCATCTTCTTCCAATATTAATGGAGTGGAA
>NW_012148197.1:955063-957439 GCF_000956105.1 Propithecus coquereli | reverse complement strand
TGTCAATTTGTCAATCCAGCCCTTGCATTTTCAGACATGGAAATGGGGATGGAGGGTTGGAGTGGAGTAGTGCCTGGCTGGGCCACATCACAGCAAGCAGACCTTGTCAAGTGTCATCAGTAAGTCAGTGATTGATATTACCCACCTAACATACCATGTGATTATCCCTTTGATTACCTGAAACAGATCGAGATGCAAATAAGAGAAAAATGTACAATTATTTTTATTTTCCCTTCTCTATACTAATAAATGTCAAATTAATTTGTGCTATAAATAAAAATGTCCTTTCCAAAGCACCATTCACTATAGACCAGGGCTGAATCTATCATCAAAAAGGCATTGTGGAAAATTGAAATTTTCTCTATGAAAGTGCCAGAATGACAAAATGCAATTTTTGTCAATGAGATGCTAAGTTACACGGAAGAGAGTGATCATAGGCACTACTTTATTCTACTTAGCAACAGTAGACCATTAATTAGCCTGCACCCTTGATTATGCATTATTAGCAATAAAATGTATTCTTGGAATGGCACACCTACAAGGAAATCTATTGGTTCTCAGAGCAGGGCAGAGCTCAGATATGCAGATTTAACATTCTTTCCAGCTTCAGAAGTAAGACTGCCAGAGAAGGGCACACAGTGATTCTCTTGAAGCCTCTGGGCTTGGAGTCACCCTGAGGGATAATTATGATTACCAAAATGTCCATGATCTTTAGAAGGGACTTAACTTTTACTCTACACTCAACAGTGGAGTGGATTATGCATCTTGCCTCCATTCTCTTTGGAAAGTCATATAATCTTTCCTTGAGTGTTAAGAAAGTTTGAATTAAATAGTAGGCTGTATGATGGCAGATGAAAAACCTAACAAGCATAAGGTAAGAAAATTCCTGTTTATTGGCTTAACCAAAAAAAGCAGTCTTATTTTCACTTGTGTATCTTTTAAGGAGATAAACTAAAATGATATTTTACAGCTTTTGTTTATCCCAGTCAAAGAGACACAACCCATCTCTCTCAACCCTCCCTCTAATTACTTACTAAGCACAATGCTCCTCTCTGTGATCTTGACGTTTTCCCCTCCATTCTGACTGAGCACTATTGATGCAGTTGTCATGTTCCAACAGCGTGTGCGTCATTCACACGGCAGATTTACAATGCTAGAACTTTCTAAAGTTCTTAAACTTATAATTAGACTATGTGCTCAATTCTTACACAAACAGTTCAGCATCTAAGTTTCTGCTTAAATACATCTTTGACACACTACCTTCTTGGCAGGTTCCAATTATACTTTATTGACTAGAGTTGCCAACATTGGAGAAAGCACACGCCGCCTTCCTCCCTGTGACTTGCTATTGACCATGGCTGCTAATGCTGGAAACGGAGCATGTGGCTTCGTTAGCTGCGGCTTCAGACTATTTTCGTGCACAGCTAGATGTGAATTATTCACTTCTCTTTGGTCAATTTTGGCCTCTTTCAAGATGCCTGTGTTACTGTTGATTTCTTTTAACTGTCTGAATCTGAAACAATAGCAGGATCCTGCCAAATGTCTGCTGAAAATGATTTTTCATTAGGGGTTTGCAAAGCCATTTAAGAGAAATTAAAGCACTTTATAATTGCCCTATTCCCTTTTTCAGGCTTCAGTAGGATATTTTCAGCCACAATTGAGATAACTCAGGGTAAAAGTCTACAAAGTGTCTTTGAAATCTCTGTGCCCCATTCAAGGCTGCCACTAATTATAGATGAAACTTTTTTTCTAAAATTTTATGATTTGCTATGTCTTTACATATTTCAAGAGTGTGCCAATTTTTTTTCACCTTTTGAATATACATGGAAACATGGAACCATCAACAGAATCCAGAGTTCTTGACATTTAATTTTAATTAAACATTTAATGTTAGAATTCTCCTTGTTTTTATATACTACTCTGTCTCTCTAATATATTGATAATTCATTTGTAATGAGAAAATGCTCTGGCAAAGAAAAAGTAGATTAATTTCTAGAATAAATTAAGATAAATCTAGGTCAATATTGAGATAATCTAACTAACAACTTATGCCAATACATTTATCCGTTACGTCCTTTTTTCTCAGCTGCATGATCAGTAGGCATAGAAAAATAACTGAATATCCTTTTGCTGACATGTTTTGATCTCCTTCACTGTGTTAACATAATTCTGGAGAACTGAATGACCAAGTTTCGTGGGAAGTATTGACCAAGACAACTTTAACGGTCCCCTCAGCTTGACTAAATTTTATTAATAGATAGGTTTCTTTCTGACTATATGCCCTGACCTTTCTTAGAGCATTTACTATAGAAAAGTTGTAAATACTTTCTCTGCCTCTTTGAGAGGTAAATCCTTTCCCAGCCTCATGACAGTTTG
>NW_012148197.1:953000-955013 GCF_000956105.1 Propithecus coquereli | reverse complement strand
AAGCATAATTTTATAGAGTTCTAAGGATACTTCCCATTGTCCTAGGTTGGGTAGATAACTAACAAAAATACAAATTATTACTGTTCCTGAGGAGTTTGCTGTGCATAAACACTAACATTACATAATTTACATGGTATAGAAATCTAGCATCAAAATTGATTAGGTTATTGCATATTGCCATAGAAGTGCCCACACCTAAAGAATTATCCCCTCAGCTGCATATGTAGAGTCTTTTGGTAATTAAACATGTTGCATATTATAAAGTATGCCTTTTAGGACACTGAATTAAATTTCTGCAACTTGAAAGAAGAAATTTGCCTTCCAGGGGAATCCTATTTTGTTAATGGAGAAAAGCTTAAATACGGGTAAAAACTGGATTTTACAATATCTTTTGGTCAGCATTTTCATTACCCTTGGCCTTCTAATGTTAATGTCTGTCTAAAGTAGAGGAATATTAAATGAACTTAACACATGTAGGGGAAACAAATTAATCTTTTCAAGTCCTTGAAAGGCGTTTTAAAGATTTCCTTTCTAATTTTCACTGGCATTCACTTTTTCAACATTTTTCTCCCAGATTTCATCAGGAGAGCCATGCTAGCATAAATGTATTTGACTAACAGAAAACACATTTTCTTTTATAATAAGCACAGATTATTTGACCTTCAATTTTGGTTTGTTTTTGTAGGCTTTGAAGGTATCTGAGGTGATTCAAATGCTGTCTGTTTACTGTGCTATAAGGAAAATGAATTAAAAGGACTGTAATCTATAGAGCTTTATTTCTTCTGAAATGTACTGGGAAAGTATGTAATAACAACTCCAACAGCAATGAGCACTGAACTCCTATGCTTTTGGTAATGGATAGGTGTATAACAGGTGCTGAACCTTAGCGTCAATGTCATGCAGACCTATACTGGAAAAATGGTACTTTCTTCTGCATTGACTTTTATTAAACATACATGACTCTCTCTGGACAGCCTTCCTGAATCTCATTTCCATTCTCTGCTCACAGATGGCAGATTTCAGACCACTATCTAGTTTCTAGAGGTAGAGATATAGGTCCTATTCTTCTATCCTCTAGGGCCACAGCCTTAAATAGGATACATGAGGCCTTTCTGAGGTGTGTATGAGCAGAGATGATTTTAAGTGATAATATTTCCACAACTTCAATTTCTACATAAGTTCTTTCCTAAAACTGACCTGTGACTGAGCCTACTGTCAAGGCCATCTATTTTACTGTCAACTTCTCACAAGTCACACAAAAGACATTCTTCTCACCCATCCTAAATGTAATATGCATAATACCAGAATGTAAATACTGAGAACCAAAATAAGGGGTGGGATACTAGGAGCAATTCGAAACATTAGTATCCATGTAGAGAAGCAAAATTATTCTAATGCCCAAGATCCTTTGCAAAGTAGATTGTTTAACATTTTTTTGCTCTCCATAAAATTAAAAGAGGATCTAATCGAACAGTGAGCAGTTAGATTATTAAAAATAAGTTTTGAAGATAGCTACACTGCGTTATTTTTGGCCTATAATTTGGAAGACGTTCAAAGGACTGAGTGACTTTTCTACAACATTCTTTCATTCCAAGCTAATCATTTATTTAAAAATGTTTCTCAATATATACTCAATAAACAAAAAGGAGCTGAACTGATGCAGAACTACTCTGTCCATAAGTAATATTCATCCAAAGATTTATGAACCAGTAATGGGAAGGAAATTCTACCATTTTGTTAAGGAAGGACTTTGCAACAAATGTTTACTTTTAAATGTTAATTATCAAAGAATGTATTTGCATGGTTTTGATCCATTTTGTAACAATAATGATTATAATGATAACTTAATTGGGAAGAAAATATTAGCACTTGGTTCCTTATGATAATGGAAATCAAACAAAAATTAACTTTACTTTATATACATGCATTTGTTTGCAGAAATGGTAAGGTGGTTATTAAAATTTTCAAGGCATAAGTATGTATTATATTAGCATAAATTTTTATAGGGGAATT
>NW_012148197.1:936525-937602 GCF_000956105.1 Propithecus coquereli | reverse complement strand
TAAATACCATAAAAAGACACATGAAATCCCAAGAGTAAAGGCGTACTTTTAAACCCACTCCTGGTCTGTGAATGCTCTTTTATTATTTTAAATTGTTTCCTTAGACCAGTTGCCATGAACTCTACAGAATTCTGAAACATTATTTTGTTTATAACATTGGTTTCCTACCGTGAGCTGGAGTGGTCTTAGCTAATAAGGAGAGCAGTTTGCTTTTTTCAACTATTAAATGTTTTGAAAAAATAAAGGTGAGTGGAGACAAGAAAGCACTAACCGCTGAGAAAAATATTATCTTGGGTCCATGTACCTAAGGATTCCAAACCTCAGTGTTGGAATGTCACTGTACTCACTTGAAAAGGAAGGTCATTGCATCATTTGAGTAGTTTCGTTGAACCTAAGTCTGATAATCTCAAGAACAGTGTGGGGCAAAAAGGAATTATCTTTTCTGCAGAATAAATACTGATACCACACAATGAAGTAGCCGAAATGATCAGAAGCTTTTCCTAATGGAAACTCAACCTTAGTCTGTTTTCTATGGTATGCACTTTGCACCCTGAGCTTTTAATTATACAATCAGTATTACAGTATTCCAAGAATTTTAAAGGGAAATTATAGTTTTAATATTAATAGTAAACTCATTCAGTTGTGTACTACATCTTCAAAGAGGTTGGAGAAAGATGTCAGATTTCAAATAAGGGCAATTCCAGTAAATAATTGCAGAGAAATAACAAATGATAGTTCCAATGTATTGGGTAAAATTATTAGCTTGGAACTCATAAAAGTAAAATTATCCCTTAACTATCTTCTGGAAAAAAATCTAATTTTTCTTAGGATATCTCAACATGATGAACACATTCATAACTATTTGCTTTTTCACTCATTTTTTCTGGGAATGATTACAATATAGACATATACTAGTTTTTCAAAGGGGCAATTTTCACCTGAAAAGATTTGTTCTGTTAGGGGAGGATTATGAATCCCAAGGAAAATACTCACCTCATATCCCCAGTGGCTACTGTCAAAGTAATTTTTGTAAGGTTCATGGACAATATTCAGGAGACATTTTCATAGAATATTCAT
>NW_012148197.1:934168-936330 GCF_000956105.1 Propithecus coquereli | reverse complement strand
TAGGAGCCACACTCCTATTTTGGGGATGTATTCCCAAAGGGAGGAAAAGCACAAAGAAGTATAAAATATCCACATATATATAATCATTATAGAACAAGTTCTCTAAATGCCACCAGTATTTGTAGACTCCCAATTTTTTGTGCACCAAGTATAAGTTAGGATTTTGAACAAACTGTCAACTGAGGAAAAGTCAAGTTGATGGGCATTTTGTGAGAAAATTGAGCTTTACTGCCTTGCCACTTAATATATGTCAATAATCTATAAATGTTTTGCTTTTGCTATCCTCATTCTGGGACCAGAGCTGATGTAACAGTGTCTTTCCGGAACAATTCGGCTATGACAGCAGAGGGAAGTAGAGAGAGAGGAACTGGGCTCGCTTCTGTTTAATTAGTAGTATGCTGGAGTTTCCTCATATCAGCTTGCAAGGACCAATGCTAAATATTTGGGAATTTGGTGAGTGAGTGGTTAGTGATGGCCATTAATAAAAATTAAATTGTATACCTACAATCAAGTAAATTACATTAAAAATGAATACTCAAAACTATCACCTCTTCATTTGATTACTGTATTTTATTGTCATCTCTGGTCTTGAGGTTGTTTACATCTGTTGTATCTGTATGATGGAAATAATGCAATAGCATGCTACTTCCTAAATCCATGTTCAGTGACATTGCATCATTTCGAGATGATTTATACCACAACAATCAGGAAACTCTATAAATGAGGGCTTTTGGTTGTTGTTCAACATTCGTGGTCAAGTTCCTAGCTTACAGCCATTGATTAGAAGGGGTCATGTGGTCACACCTGAAATCAACATGGCCAGGAGGTATATTAAAGTCTAACACAGAGCTTGAGATGGAAAGTAGACAAGGAAGGGAAGGACTCATCACTGTGGCTCTCTCTCAACTCTGGTTCTCTGGCGTTTCCCCTTGGTTTTACTTCCCTCATGGATAAAGCAGTAGGACCCCTGCTGTCTCCTTTCAAAATCTCTTGCTCATCAGCCACATTTATGGAACACTTACTTTATAGAATGCAAACGTGAAAATATTTATAGCAACTTATTTTAATTATTAAATCTTCCCTCACTATTCTATCTGTTAATCATTCCTTTCCTGAATAAATAGATCAAAGATATTGCCCCATCTCCCTTTCCCAAAATATATGAACTATGTTAGATTCCTAGGTTTTACACACACACACACACATACTCATTATCATATGTCTTCTTAGGTTAACGTGTTGATGGCTAAGAAAAGAGGTAAAGACCCTCCTTGTGGTTTGAAGAGGAGGTCTTCTACCACAGCCTTAGGGTTCGGGAGGCCAAGTGTAGAACAGCCCCAAATTTTTCCCCACAAATTCACTATTTTATGTTGGGACTAATTGTGTAGAGTAGCTGCATAGCCAATGGGGGTAAGATGCTTGTGAAAAGCCCATTTTATTCTAATAATCTAACCAAAGAAAGAACTCAATTGGTTTTAACAGATATAATAAAATGGGGGGCGGGTGGCAACTATACTCTTGCCTTTTCTTGTACATGAAAGGCATAGAACTGGTTCGAAATGATGTCTCTGATGGCATTTTAGAGCCAACAAGAAACATTCATTCAATCATTCACTTGTTCATCCATTCATCCATCAA
This sequence comes from Propithecus coquereli, assembly GCF_000956105.1. Lineage (NCBI taxonomy): Eukaryota > Metazoa > Chordata > Mammalia > Primates > Indriidae > Propithecus > Propithecus coquereli. The sequence continues at coordinate 934,692 of NW_012148197.1, read as the reverse complement.
AACCTCATGCTAAAAGATGTTCCTTAAAAACAAAATTGTTAAAAGAGAGGAAAAAACAGATGAGTTCAGATTTACGTGGGGGTGAGTGTCTTGCTCTCCCCTTACAAGGCTATTTGATCTTGATCCCCTGCTAGAAATAGGTGATCACAATTTGAATATCACAGCTCCAAAACAACCGCTTGATCTTACTGATGAGGGCACTATAGCTCACCAACAGATAGATGATTTCATCTGAAAGTTAGTGCCCAAGCCCAAGATCAGGAATCAGATTCTTTCTTCTAAATTAGAATTCCTACAATCCTAATTCCATACAGATGACTATTTTTGTGGAACAAGACAAGTTTACAAAATCCTACCTGAATAAATACCATAAAAAGACACATGAAATCCCAAGAGTAAAGGCGTACTTTTAAACCCACTCCTGGTCTGTAGATGATTTCATCTGAAAGTTAGTGCCCAAGCCCAAGATCAGGAATCAGATTCTTTCTTCTAAATTAGAATTCCTACAACCCTAATTCCATACA
>NW_012148197.1:921596-923218 GCF_000956105.1 Propithecus coquereli | reverse complement strand
TCCTTAATACTGTGTTCTAGAAAGTCATTGCCAATGAAGGAGGCCAGTAGTAGAATGAACCTCTTCCGCCATCCTCACTTTGGAGGTTAGTTCTTCCTGATGTTCTATGCCTGAGATTCCACTAGCTATCATGCAAGTGTGTAGTGGTGGCTTTCAGAATAGTTGTTTCTTTCATTTTGTAACAGTTACTGAACACTAACCATGTATCAGACTCAGTATAGGTCCTGGCAATGCATTTATTAATAATATATAACCCTAGACTCAAGAAATTTATAATCTTATTGGCAAGACTGATGAATAAACAAGATATTTACAACCCACGAGGTGTGAGTAGGGACTACATAGGAAGGCAATGTCAGGGAGTTAGGGGTGGAGAATGCAGCAAATGAATTTTCCACCTCTTTCATCCAGGTCACAGAAATTATGGCACATTCAAGGCATTACAAATATCTAATATTGGGTTGCAATATTGTTGTATGAATAGGACCTCAATTTCCTATTCTATAAAATGGGGAGAATAATGGTATGTACTTCACAGAGTTGCTTTGAGGATTGATTAAAACAATACATCCATCAATAATTTATCTATTATCTATTTACCTATCTCTTACTATCTTTAACATATTTTAGCATTAATGTTCATTACATGCTTCCCATGTGTCAAATATGGTTCTAACACATCATATAAATGTCATTGCTATAGAATGTTTGAATGTTTGTGTCCCCCCAAAATTCATATGTTGAAACCTAATCTCAATGTGATGGTATTAGGTGGGAGATTTGGGAGGTGATTAGGTCATGAGAGTGGGAACTTCGTGAGCAGGATTAGTGCCCTTGTAAAAGGGACTCCAGAGAGAGAGCTTACTCCCCTTTCCAGCATGTGAGGACACAGCGAAAAACGCTATTAACAAGCAGGCCCTCACCAGATACTAAATTTGCCAGCGCCTTGATCTTGGACTCTCCAGCCTCCAGACTGTTTATGGTATTTAGTTACAGCGGCCCAAACAGACTATGAGTCATTTATAAGCATACATTAAATATATTAATTGACTAGTATTTCTCCATATAGTAGAAGATCCATCCCAAAGGGATACTGGATAAATGTCACTTGTCATTGCTAAGGCTAGAATATGGCATAGAAAGGGGCTGGGAATGGCAACAGATAAGGGGGAGGGAGGCAAACTTCAGGTCACGAAGAGGAGGGGGAAGTCTTCACAGACCCTGACGACAGGCCAACAGTTTCCATTCGTCTGTCTTTGGACCACATCAGAATCACCTAGAAAACTTTTTTTAAAATGACAATTCCCAAGCCCCACACATAGATGTTTCTGGTTCAGTATTTCTGATGGGAGCTCAGGAAACCCGTTCTACTAAGTGAAGTATCACAAGAATGGAAAAACGAGCACCACATGCACTCACCATCAAATTGGTATTAACTGGTCAACACTTAAGTGCACATATAGTAATAACATTCATCGGGTGTCAGGCAGGTGGGAGGGGGTGAGGAGGATGGGTATATTCACATCTAATGAGTGCAGTGTGCACCGTCTGGGGGATGGACACACTTGAAGCTCTGACTTGGTTGGGGCAAGACAATATATGCAACCTAAACATTTGTACCC
>NW_012148197.1:918154-920241 GCF_000956105.1 Propithecus coquereli | reverse complement strand
TACTAAAATAACACATAACAAAATATGTACAGTAGTTAGTGGTTTTTTTCCCTGGGTGACAACGGTGAATAATAATTATTTTATTCTTTATACTCTTCTATATATTGCTCCATAATCAACAGGTCCAAATATGATAATAAGAGAAAAAATACTCAGTATGGTAGTTTTTTAAACAAGTAGATAATGCATTTTTATAACATATACATTCTTCACTTTCCTTCTGTTGGCTATATTTTGAAATATGTCTGAATTCCTGTTACTGCAAAGTTACTCAAATCTCTCTTTACTTTTTTCCACTTTTTCTTTGTTTCTTATCATCTGCACACTCTCCCTAATGGTTGTATTGACCCCATTTCATCTTTGTTCAAAATAAGTTTCCCAATAAAATTATTACATAAGCCTTAATTTTTGTTAACATCCTTAATTGGCCTTGAAAATGTATTTGGTGATGAACTATTTGTAATATGTCTAAGAGATTGTCTCGAATTCAGTAGATGTCATTAAATGATAAGTAAAAGAATGAATAGTAAATAGAGTTACCGTGCAAGTCAAAGAGGTGGTTACATGCACTTCACTCAGATGAAACTCTAGGGTAAGTAAATAAAAGACAAAAAGAATATTATGGTTTAAACTATGTCTCACAATATTTAAATGTATTTTCTTGTTTAAAGTGAAACTGGGTTGAATAATGGATCAATTTATGCCTTTAGTCTATGAGGACCTACATCTATCTGGCAATAACAATAATAATAGTAAAAAGATTATTAATAAGACCAAAAAAACTTTCCATCATTTGCATAAAAATGATGGGAAAAATGACAACTGGTGAAAAAAACCCACGACGACTGTGACACAGAGTGTGAGTTGTCCTTCATTATCTCACCTCACCCCATTCTTCCTTAGTAATAGAACCTCTAATTTTCAGTTTGGCACAAGGCTACTCAGAAAGACTGGATTTCCCATAGCCTGGCATGGCTATCTGCATTCTAGATTCAATATAAGCAGAAAGGGAGTGTGCAACTTCCTAGGAAGTGTATTTAAAGGTAAGGGTGATCTCCTTTGAGCCTCTTTCTACCTTTCTGGAAAGAAGATGCCATAGCCAAGCTTAGCCAAACACCTTGGGCCCATAGGTAGACACATGTCCAGGATGGCACAGCAAGACAAACAGACCCTGGGTTTTGCTGATTATAGAGCTACTCTATCAGCCCTGTACTGTTTGTTCGCTGCTGCACTTGGTATGCATATGAGAAATACATTTCATTTTGATTCACTCATTCTTATTTTGGTTTTCCTCCCATTGGAAGACAAGAAATGTTATTCAAACGAAAAAGCTATTTTTAAGACTATATCTAATTATTCAAATGAAGTCAGGACAATTATCTAAGATACTGTCCCCTCCATTAAAAAAAATTATATGCACAGATAATGATACAAAGAAGGAAACTTTTAATTTTTGTTTTAATTTTTAGGGATGATTCGTAAGTAAGCCCTTTAGTTTGCACATGTAGATGCAACTTAAGAATATCTTTTTTCTTATATTGTCATGCTCACCTAGCTTCAGTGAAATTATATTTGAGGGTTCTTTAGCAAAAATCAAAGCTACATGTTTAATTTCTCCCCTCAAAGTCTTCACTTAAATAGAGTATAATTTTGACACAAATATCTTTATGTGTCATCTAAGGAAAGTGCTACAATAAATTTGAATTTGACTATTCCTTCATTGCAAAAATAACTTTGTACAAAATTTATTTAATGATCCCATTATACAAAGCAAATCAATTTTTGGCTTTTGGGATCCTTTTTTACTTTGCCATCTTTGTTTCATTTCAGTTTTGGACCATTCATTCTGTATTACTGTTTTATCATAGGGATAAAAGATGAGTGACGATAAAATTAAAACAGCTTTTTTACTATTTATGTAAAGCCTACTTTATGCATCAAATAATGCCCTGAATACTGTCAAAACATGTAGAGAAAGAAAAATAGCACCCACCTCCTCAATAATTATCGAACTTCATAGCCCTGTAACGATGTGCATTTGGGAATATAGTGGGAGCCACTGAATCAAAACATGACAGCTGAGATCA
>NW_012148197.1:906852-917254 GCF_000956105.1 Propithecus coquereli | reverse complement strand
ATGGCTCAGCAAAACAAAACTAATCAGTACCTTGTTCAAAATTTAAAACTTTAGTAGAAGGGCTGTTTTCACTGATTCAGCTTTCCATATGCACTCAAATATAAGTATAAACATTCTGAATACAAGTATAAACAATCTATGAGTCCAACCATGAGAACCTGAGCTGCAGTCTGACCATAGAAAAAAAAAGTGAGGACTCAACACCATATGGCAGAGGAGGTGATGCTGAAGGAAAAATTAGTATTGCAGATTTTGATCAATAGTACATTTTATGATCCACCAGCTGGGAAAATCTGTTCCATCTTATTTAAGCCATTGTTATTTTGGGTTTCCTGTCACTGGTAGATTACATCCAATTCTTAGTAAATTTGTGGATATGGAAGGAAAGTAGTTATCAGAGAGAAATAAAAGGTTTGAGTAAGTTTGATTTTTGACTGAGAGAAAAGAAATACCTAAGTTCTGTAAGGATGGATATGGGAATTAAATAATTTAGTGTTAGAATCTTTAAAACTGCCCTTTTCAATTAAAGTTTACAAATCACTTCAACTAGAAATCCTCTGTGACCTTTCCTTCAATCCCTCCTAAACAGCAACTGCGCAAGTTTTCCTCACTTCTCTGCTTCCAGAGTGTCTCGTCCAAACATCTGGGACTAATCACATCGTATTAGGATTGCTTGTGTCTGTGTCTTCTCTCTCACAATTTGATGGCTTTGAATGTAGGGACTGCATTTTTGAATCACATCGACTAACAATAAATACTTACTTAATCATGCACAGAAGTGTGTATTTCATATTTCCTTTGTGGGAAAGTCTTATTCTGGTTAAATTCTAGAAGATTATGGTCCCTATCAGTGCAGGATGAAAGTTAGAAATGATTAGGGATGATTCTGCTCTTGTTCAACACCACAGAAAATTTCTAGTTGAGTTGTATTCACCCAAAGTGTCTGTTCCATAGAATTTTATTCTGGGAATTTGGCAAATTAAGAAGAGATTCTATTTCTGATTTTAGGAGAAATAGAAGACATCATTGATTAGATATTTTTTGAATGAATAGTAAGAAGCAGAACCACATGGATGAATAAAATAAAGAGAAATAAAACACTGTCGAAGACAGTGATTGGAATTCTAGTGACTGCATTGCCATTACTAAATCTCTAATGGAAATAACTACCAGAGGAGATGACTGACAGCTAAATTTATTAACAAACACATGAGACTGTGAGATGATTTGGAGCAAAATGGGAAAAATGCATTATTTTTACATTAGCTTACGTGCATATTTTATGAGAGTTCCACAGATATTGAGGAAAGAAAAAGGCTTAGGTTGGTGAATGAGTATTTGAAAGCAAAGTTGAACTGGGATCTAGTAATCAGCAGCCGGATTTTTCTCATGTTTCAGCACCAGAAAGTTATGCAAATAGCTATAGCATTTTCCCTAATAAATTCCATTTTCTATGCCACTGACATGATTTGAATATAAAATTGAAAATTATATTTTCCCAAGTTTGTTATTTGAAACAAATTTTTATTTATCGCCAATTAATAAAGCAGGCTCCCCCACACCTCCCGAAAGGACAAACATTTTGATGATTAACTCTCCTATGACATAACGTAGTAAATTTTTTCATAGAATTAAAAATATGGAGTATTTTGTATTTGCATGAGAAAAACAGTCATGTACTTGAGATATGTTAAGTTCTCGCAAAGAAACTTTTGCAATGGGCTCATCAGATAAGAAATAGCAATTAACACATGCTCAGAAATAGCTGCATGTTCTATAATACAGCAGAAGTTTTGTTCTGAAATCAGTGATCAAAGATAATAAGGAGTCCAAACTTAGGAGATAAAGACTTTTTAACACATTTCAAAAGGATATAAGAATTCAGATATCTGTTCTTTTTCCTTTTTTAAGAACAAAATAATTAAGTAATAGTCTGAATTCAAATCAAGCCAGAGGATAAAATATTTGAGGTAATAGAAAATAGCTTTTGAAAGTTTTTAGTTAGCATACACTATCATGGGTCAAATTCTCTAGAAGCAGAGCCTGAGATGGGGAGTCTTGTACAAGTGATTTACTAAGGGTATGCTTAGGTGAAATCTGCAAGGAAGTGAGGGGAAGCAGAATTAAGGAAGGAAGGAGCCAGCACAGACACAGATTCAGCCTTAGCCCCCAAGGAACTCTGGAGCACCACAGGATAAATTCTGCCTTAAGGGAAAGGGGCCACACATTTGTCCCCCCATATCCAAACACACAAGAGAGGAATGAGATCTGAAACCCCTATCAGTCCATTCTTGGCAGCAGATTGTACCTTGGAGGGAGGGGAAGGGAGAGGGGCGTAACTTCTCAAGCCAGATATTAATAGCTCCTGTGGCCAAGGGCAATCTTCCAGAGAAAGGTGTGACTGGCAGTCTGGAAGCCCCTGCCTCTAAAAGGGATCTGGGTGAGGCACCAACACTATCCTTTGCATTGTAAATCAAGCCACTGCCCTATTTCCTATATATGGAATTCCTCTTTGCTGGGTTCTTTCTGATGTCCTTTAAGGAACTCATAAACCGTTACATTTTATTACAACTTTGCTACTATCTAGGAACATATCAAAATACTACGTATCCTTTTATGGCTCAGCAAAACAAAACTAATCAGTACCTTGTTCAAAATTTAAAACTTTAGTAGAAGGGCTGTTTTCACTGATTCAGCTTTCCATATGCACTGAGCCATATGGATATCTTGTTTACATTGATTTTTTTTTAATTCACTATGGTGACAACCCATTAAAAAGGGGAGGACAGTCTCAGATGGTACAGTCACAAGCTGACTGCATGATGGATTTTATGAAACTGTTGTAATAATATTCTCAGATTTCCATTTGCTGTGGGAGGGAATCATAAGATCTCTCTTGGTCCAAATCCACTTGGCATAGTGGAAAAACAGCTTGCTCAAGAGTCAGGAGAGTAGTTCTCCAAGCTCTGATGTAAGTAACTGAAGTATGTCACAGCCTTCCTAGGGCTTGGTTCTTTCATTTGTAAATTGAGGGAGTTGAAGTTTATAGTTTCTAAGGGTGCTTCTGTTTTTAAGTCCTATCATTCTGAGAGGTCCGGTTTATATAATTTAGCCACTGTATGGTGAACAGGCTATAGTTCTGGCCTCTAATTCCTAGTCCTCTACACCTTGGCTTCTTAAACTATCTGTAGCTGTCCTGTGAGAGGACAGCTTTTTAAAAATTTCCAATTTTCTACGGACCGATGTGTGGTCCTATTGCTACCAACTGTGCTCATGCCAGATGATACTCGCTGCACGGGTTTAATAATACTTGGAGTGATTTCTTCAATGAAATGAGGCCATTGATTCCACATCTGAATGTCACATCAATGTCAAGTGGCTATGGGGTTTCTAAATGCTTACTTTCAGTTTCTATACTTGTCCTGGGCTAGTAACAAACAGTTCCTTGCCTGTTCTGAATTGCAGACCACTTTTGGGGAGCACCATTCTACAATTATTAATTCACTGCTCCAGGAAGAAGACAGAGCATTATGAAAGATATGAAGAAGCCTAATCCTTTATTACACTAGCCCTTAGAACTTGAAGAGTGATCTATTAATCAAAAAGTGTCTTCCTGCTGTCCAATATGGTAGCCATTAACCACATGGGGCTATTTACATTTAGACTTATATTAATTAAAGTAAAAAATTCAGTCACACCAGCAGGTGCTCAATAGCACAGGCAGCTAGTGGTTACCATATTGGAGAGTGCAAATATAAAACATTTCCATCATCTCAGAAAATTCTTTTGGGTAGTACTGCCTTAGAACTGTCACTCATTTTTCTCTTGTTCAATTCAAGCATGTTTTGGGAACTTCCTGTAATGTTATTGTGTCTTTATTAGCATCTCAGACCTATCTTCTGGTTCACAAAAGAGGTCTGTCCATCTTCTCATCAATATGCTGTCAGTATCAACTATAATTATTCATAGGGCAATATACTGACTATAACCATTCAAAATACAAGAATTATTATTAGTACATGTACTCAAAGTACCTATGAGCTGGTTAGTACATATACTCAAAGTACCTATGATCGAAGTACCTATGATCTAGTTAGCAGTATCTAGAAATTAAACATACAAAGTGATTTTAGCTGTGCTTTAAGTAAATTATGTAGATAAGTTTCACCTTGTTATGATAGGGGTATGTATTATTTAAGATTATAAGGGAAAGATCGGTTGAGAGAAGGGAGTGCATTTTCTAGACTGGAAGCCCCAAAAAACCCTACACTGAAGGGTGAGACCTAAGATGGTCTCAGAGGAAGAGTGGAAGTTGATTAAGGAGAAGAGAAGAGACAGAATATATATGTATGTGTGTGTGTGTGTGTGTGTGTGTGTATGGTATGCATATATTCATACATTTGTATATATTCATATGCATATTCCTATCTCAGTATTGGTTATATTTGGAGACTGTATTTTAAAATTTTGTATCAAGAACTGCTAAAATGAAAATACATCCACTTCATATGTCCTCTTCCTATTTAAAATGGACATGTTCTGGTGCTCCTCCTGAATATATAAACCTTAGCAACTTCTTTATTTTGTAGTGGCATAAACACCACAAATTCATTATCTAACAGTTCTGGAGACACAAATCCCGACACAGGTCTCGCTGGGCTGAAGTCAAGGTGTCAGCGGAGCTGCAGTCCTTTCTGAAGCCTCCACTGGAGAACCTGCTTCACTGTCCTTTCAGCTTGTGGAGGCTGCCTCATTCCCTGCCTGATGGTCACTTTCTGCATCTTCAACACCAAGAGCAGCTGGTGGCGTCTTTCTCACACAGCATCATCTTACCTCCTCTTCCACTACCCTCTTCCCCTTTTAAAGACCCTTGTAATTCCCTGGGCCCACATGGATGATCCAGAATAGTCTCCCTGTGTTAAGGTCATCTGATTAGCAACCCTAAGGCTATTTATTTGTAGCGTAAAATATTTTAGACAGATGCCAAAGCTTTCCATTCTTTACTTTGCTTCACTTTACTAATCACCCAGGGAGAAAGCAAATAATATACTGTTCACATTTTGTAATGCTTCTTTCCAACAGCTATGGACTTTCTTTTTATTATTTATCCCATTGCAATCTCAGGGAGCTGTGTGCAGGTCACAGAAGTCACAGCAGTCCTCAGGAAGGACCAGTGCTGAGGGATTCAGGCTGAAGCAGAAGGCGGGATGTGGATACTTCTTTTTTTTTTTTTTTTTTTTGAGTGCCATGGTGTCAGCCTAGCTCACAGCAACCTCAAACTCCTGGGCTCAAGCAATCCGCCTGCCTCAGCCTCGCAAGTAGCTGGGACTACAGGCATGCGCCACCATGTCCAGCTAATTTTTTCCATATATTTTTAGTTGTCCAGCTAATTTCTTTCTATTTTTTTAGTAGAGATAGGGTCTTGCTCTTGCTCAGGCTGGTCTCGAACTCCTGAGCTCAAACAATCCGCCCCTCTTCAGGCTCCCAGAGTGCTAGGATTACAGGCATGAACCACCACACTTGGCCAGGATGTGGATACTTCTAACCATGAACTTCTCTTCCATTCGGTACCACAAATCATTAGCGTCAAGAGATAGTGTTCCATATCCTCAAAGTAACATTAAATGTGCTAACATTATGTTCCAGTTCTCTCCAACTAGTCTTCTTACGAATCAAGAAGAAAATCAGCACATATGAATGAAATAAGCGTAATATACACACACACACACATACACACACACACATCATCGTGGCAAATCACAAAAAACCTAGTTGGCTTGGAATGATAGCACAAACTTCTGTAAGTTTAAATAATAAGCATAAATGAGAATTGAAAATTCATTAATTGATCCTGTGATTCTACAATGAAACCCATTTGTCTCTCTGTCTCTTTCTCTGAAAGGCAAAGGTAGCAACAAACGTGGACTCTTTTGGATTATTTACTATCATATTTTTAATATAATGGGATGAAAATGAGCTCTAGTCCTGAATAGAAGTCATCAAGTATTGGGGGCAGCTTTGCTTTTAAGGGATGGCTGAAAACTGAGTAATGAAAACAATCTGACCTCTGGGTGCAACAACCATACACCTAGTTCTGCTGAAATCTGCTATGGGAGTCACTTTTTAAAAGTGGAACTTAATATCCCACCAAATGCAGGATAGGAGCCCTCATTTATTATAATTTAACAGAATGCTCTGCATTTGTTACATGAAAAAAAGAAAAATACCATTAGAGATAATTAAAATGTGAAAGACATCTTGTTTCTATTCTTAATGCTATTTTCTGATTTAGGGAATGAACATCCCAATCAAGACCAAGCAGAGAAATACGGATATGTTAATTCCAAGTAGTTAGGAGCCCACAGGCTGACAAATAATCTCTTGGGGCAGCAGGTGCCTGCCCTTCTCCTGTCAGAAGTGCCGCAAGCCAATGAGGACCAGCTGTTCCTACCAGAACTAGGATGGCAGACCAGGGAGGGTGCTTAGGGAGGGTGCTTCGTGAGCTTTCAGTTACAACCTCTTACATTGTCCCCGACAAGTAACTCCACTTTAGGAAATGATCCTCACATTTCTTCAGACTTCCAGTCCTAACATCCCTTTTACACATTTCTTTTAAATTTTGGTCACAGTTACATTTTTAAAACATTTGTATTGATTCTTGGGTCATTTGTCTTCGGTTTTTATGTAAAAGTGTTTATTTTTTTCTCTATGTTTTCATATAGTAATCTTTGGTTTCTTTCTCAAAACTCTCCTTTTACAGCTATAATTGATTAACACGGTTAAAAAACAAACAACAAACCAACAAAGTCTGCCTTGAGATGTAGAAGGGCTTATAATTAGCATGTTTAGTAACATTCTTATGAACAGCATTTAAAATGCAGATCAGATTTGACAGTCTTATCACAAATGAATGAACACTGTAATATACTGGGACAACAAAGTTCTAATAGCATCAGAGGAGTCAGGGAAAGAATATATTTCTGAGTTGAATGCATGTGAACTGTCAGGGCAGAAAAAAGGCAGCTAAATTGGCTCTATTGAGGAGTGCTGGAATCCTAGGAGGGCCACCTGAATATCGCATTTAATATGCTAACACTATTATGAGAATATTTCTATTCTTCCCATAAAGGTCTTGCTAACAGTAATTAAATTTTAAGACAGTCAGATCTGGAAAGGAATAAAAATACGGTGAAAATACGATTATGATGGCTACAGGAGGCCTTCTCTTTCAAATACTAATTAAAAAAAATTGAATTTTGGCTACCCAGGGACACTACGGCTGGCCATATCTATATTAAATTACCCCTAATCACATCTAAGTTGCTAAAAATCGAATACATTTAACACCAAAATGCCTTGGACTTGAAAATATGTAAATGGCATTCAGAATATATGGGTTTCTCCTAATCAGTAGTCACATACAGAGCAAAGAAGGGAGAAAACATACAAACCAGGATGAAGACAGCAGGTCTTGGAGAACAAAAACCTCATTGGGTCAATAGAACTAAGATTGTGAAGTTGCTACAGTTTCCAACAAAGAACTCACTTATTTGAAAAATATGTCTGCAAATTGGACCTGTTTTTAAAATAATTTTCCTTTTTCTTATTCACAATCAGCAAGTCTGATTTGTATAACAGCATTTTTTTTGTAGTCATGTGTTCAGTTGAATCCTAATCCAGCTCACCATTCATGAATAACGCAAGGACAGGGTGGCAGTGCCAACAGCACTTACCATGCTCCAGCCTCCAATGTCACTGAAAGCATTGCTGCCTTCGTCTTAAGCTTCAATTATTATGAACTCTAATGCATAAAACACTCAACGGATCTCCAAAGTACAATTCTGAAAGCTTAAGCAATAAAACACTAATACAATCCTTCTTTGCTGAGAGTCTACCATGATTTTTAAAACAACATAGATTTTTAAAAATATATCATTACCTTTTAGAATTTGGAGGCAGTCTATTACAGAGCAGTGGTCCTCAAAGTTTTGCATGCATCAGATAACTGGAGGACTTTTTACAATAAAGATTACTAGGCTCCATCCCCAGTGTTTCTGATTCAACAGTCCAGGAGAGTTTGCATTGATACCCAATTCCCAGGTGATGTTGATGCTATAGGTCCAGGGACCACACTTTGAGAACCACTAGCATAGTAGATATGAGCATAAGCTTATCTACTAAGGTTTGCAAGCTAGGAGCAACAGGGTCCAAGTTACAGAAAGATAGATGGTTACTTGACTCTGTCACATCCTGGCTTTATGACCCTAAGTAAGTTATTTAAGTCTTAGTTTCTTTGTCTATAAAAGGAAGATAAAAGTAATACCTATATTGCAGGATCTTTGGATAGAATAATGGAGAAAAATGCATGTGTATTGCTTAGAATATAGTAAATTTCCAATAATAATAGTTTCTATTCTGAATAGCATGTGGCAAAAACTTATAAGTAAATGGACTAAAAGAAAAAATTTCTTATGCATCTTATTCATAGTTTTCCGTTAAGAAAGGTATACATCATGGGGTAAAGATGAAACTGCATTAAAGAAATAAACATCAAACATTCTATCAACTGCAAGAAGCTGATTATTTTTTTAATTGAAAAAAATAGTCCAAGTTCCATACTGAGCATAAACCCTTTTACCATGCCACCTAGATATTTTATGTTTTGTTTAAAGCTTAATCATTAAGCCTTGATACATAGAGTATAATCTACATTAATGTGTGTAACTATATATAATAAATTGATACATTCTGGAAGTATATATAGCATTATAGTTATGTGGATGATAATATTGAAAGAAAAAAACCTTAAAAATCATCACTTCTGCACTTCTGGATAACAGCCATATTGTTTTAATCTTTCTCTGTATTCCAGGTTTTTTGTAGTAGGTGATAAATGGTTATTTTATTTAAACACAGAAAGACCTTAGAATAAATGTTAATGAAACTAACAACTCCTGGGATCACAAATGCCCAAGGCATCATGCGGGGAATTAAGAGAAAGTGTCTGTGTGTTGGGGATGTGGGAGATGTCAAAAGGAGACACCTGGGAAAATTACACTTCTCTTGGGTAACTGTGAGCATGCCAAGGACCTTGGAGCTAAAGTGGAAGACCGTGTTTAAACTATTAGAAGAAAAGCTCCTCTGGAACCATAGATATTCCAGAGCAAAGAAGCAAATATGAACTAGATACATAAAAGGATTCAGAAAAAGTTGAAAGAAATGTATGACCCTTGTCCAAGCCTACTTCTGCAAGTCAGTGCAAAGAGAGCAGTGGTGTTCATTTAAAATAGTAGGACTTTGTGTTTTTTGGATCATGTACCTTTTTAAGAACCTGGTGAAAACTACAGAACCTCCTCCTCAGTGAGACTTACAAAATTAACTTTGGTTGGAAAAATCTATCATCTCTCTGAAATTGATCTTTAATGTCCCCAGGTAAGAAACTTTGACATAAATGTAGAAACAGGGTAAGTATTAGTGAGAAAGGCACTCAGATCTTTAGAGATGTTACTGTTTTCATAAAACTTTTATTCTGAAAGGGTTATACTTTGTTGTTTCAACACAAAACAAAACAAAAAACCCTTCTCTTTTTAATAGAAAATCACAATTAAGTGGAAGATCATGCCATTCCCTTCGGCTCAGTTAACTATATCAAGAAGCACTTGATTATTCAAACTAGAAAGTTCTAACCCTGTTGTCCCTTGGAAGTAGTTTGCCCCAACTGCAGATCAAATACCTTAATGGAAATATATTCATGCACCACTAAGGACATTTTGGTCAATGAAAGACTGTACATATGATGGTCCTATAACATTATAGTACTGTATTTTTACTGTACCTTTTTATGTTTACATACACAAACACAATTATGTTACAATTGCCTACAATATTCAGTACAGTAACATCTTATACAGGTTTTTACCTAGGAGCACTAAGCTACACCATGCAGCCTACATGTGAAGTAGGCTATATCATCTAGGTTTGTGTAAGTACACTCTATCATGCTCGCACAATGATGAAATTACCTAACAATGTATTTGTCAGAAAGTAACCCTGTCATTAAGCAATGCATGACTTAGGGCAAAAGAATCCCAACATTGTGGATTTACACTTAAGAGATTTGACCGTGAAAAAGAAAGAGAGAGACACCATGTTTCATGACCTACAGAAACATTTCATTTTGCTGAGATACAAATTTGCAATGCTTTTTTGGAAGAGTCATTTAGCTGGTGAATGATTCCAGCCAAGCACCTGGAATTTGCATCTCATTGGGGTCATGGGGCCTATTATCCTTTTTTGGATCTTTGAAAGATTTCCAACAGCATTCTCTAATTTGGAAGGAAAAAAACATGCAGTAGGACACAACTTTTCAAAATTTATTTTTATTTTTTAAAAATGGGTCTTC
>NW_012148197.1:902576-906719 GCF_000956105.1 Propithecus coquereli | reverse complement strand
ATATATTTTTAGTTGTCCAGCTAATTTCTTTCTATTTTTTTAGTAGAGATAGGGTCTTGCTCTTGCTCAGGCTGGTCTCGAACTCCTGAGCTCAAACAATCCGCCCCTCTTCAGGCTCCCAGAGTGCTAGGATTACAGGCATGAACCACCACACTTGGCCAGGATGTGGATACTTCTAACCATGAACTTCTCTTCCATTCGGTACCACAAATCATTAGCGTCAAGAGATAGTGTTCCATATCCTCAAAGTAACATTAAATGTGCTAACATTATGTTCCAGTTCTCTCCAACTAGTCTTCTTACGAATCAAGAAGAAAATCAGCACATATGAATGAAATAAGCGTAATATACACACACACACACATACACACACACACATCATCGTGGCAAATCACAAAAAACCTAGTTGGCTTGGAATGATAGCACAAACTTCTGTAAGTTTAAATAATAAGCATAAATGAGAATTGAAAATTCATTAATTGATCCTGTGATTCTACAATGAAACCCATTTGTCTCTCTGTCTCTTTCTCTGAAAGGCAAAGGTAGCAACAAACGTGGACTCTTTTGGATTATTTACTATCATATTTTTAATATAATGGGATGAAAATGAGCTCTAGTCCTGAATAGAAGTCATCAAGTATTGGGGGCAGCTTTGCTTTTAAGGGATGGCTGAAAACTGAGTAATGAAAACAATCTGACCTCTGGGTGCAACAACCATACACCTAGTTCTGCTGAAATCTGCTATGGGAGTCACTTTTTAAAAGTGGAACTTAATATCCCACCAAATGCAGGATAGGAGCCCTCATTTATTATAATTTAACAGAATGCTCTGCATTTGTTACATGAAAAAAAGAAAAATACCATTAGAGATAATTAAAATGTGAAAGACATCTTGTTTCTATTCTTAATGCTATTTTCTGATTTAGGGAATGAACATCCCAATCAAGACCAAGCAGAGAAATACGGATATGTTAATTCCAAGTAGTTAGGAGCCCACAGGCTGACAAATAATCTCTTGGGGCAGCAGGTGCCTGCCCTTCTCCTGTCAGAAGTGCCGCAAGCCAATGAGGACCAGCTGTTCCTACCAGAACTAGGATGGCAGACCAGGGAGGGTGCTTAGGGAGGGTGCTTCGTGAGCTTTCAGTTACAACCTCTTACATTGTCCCCGACAAGTAACTCCACTTTAGGAAATGATCCTCACATTTCTTCAGACTTCCAGTCCTAACATCCCTTTTACACATTTCTTTTAAATTTTGGTCACAGTTACATTTTTAAAACATTTGTATTGATTCTTGGGTCATTTGTCTTCGGTTTTTATGTAAAAGTGTTTATTTTTTTCTCTATGTTTTCATATAGTAATCTTTGGTTTCTTTCTCAAAACTCTCCTTTTACAGCTATAATTGATTAACACGGTTAAAAAACAAACAACAAACCAACAAAGTCTGCCTTGAGATGTAGAAGGGCTTATAATTAGCATGTTTAGTAACATTCTTATGAACAGCATTTAAAATGCAGATCAGATTTGACAGTCTTATCACAAATGAATGAACACTGTAATATACTGGGACAACAAAGTTCTAATAGCATCAGAGGAGTCAGGGAAAGAATATATTTCTGAGTTGAATGCATGTGAACTGTCAGGGCAGAAAAAAGGCAGCTAAATTGGCTCTATTGAGGAGTGCTGGAATCCTAGGAGGGCCACCTGAATATCGCATTTAATATGCTAACACTATTATGAGAATATTTCTATTCTTCCCATAAAGGTCTTGCTAACAGTAATTAAATTTTAAGACAGTCAGATCTGGAAAGGAATAAAAATACGGTGAAAATACGATTATGATGGCTACAGGAGGCCTTCTCTTTCAAATACTAATTAAAAAAAATTGAATTTTGGCTACCCAGGGACACTACGGCTGGCCATATCTATATTAAATTACCCCTAATCACATCTAAGTTGCTAAAAATCGAATACATTTAACACCAAAATGCCTTGGACTTGAAAATATGTAAATGGCATTCAGAATATATGGGTTTCTCCTAATCAGTAGTCACATACAGAGCAAAGAAGGGAGAAAACATACAAACCAGGATGAAGACAGCAGGTCTTGGAGAACAAAAACCTCATTGGGTCAATAGAACTAAGATTGTGAAGTTGCTACAGTTTCCAACAAAGAACTCACTTATTTGAAAAATATGTCTACAAATTGGACCTGTTTTTAAAATAATTTTCCTTTTTCTTATTCACAATCAGCAAGTCTGATTTGTATAACAGCATTTTTTTTGTAGTCATGTGTTCAGTTGAATCCTAATCCAGCTCACCATTCATGAATAACGCAAGGACAGGGTGGCAGTGCCAACAGCACTTACCATGCTCCAGCCTCCAATGTCACTGAAAGCATTGCTGCCTTCGTCTTAAGCTTCAATTATTATGAACTCTAATGCATAAAACACTCAACGGATCTCCAAAGTACAATTCTGAAAGCTTAAGCAATAAAACACTAATACAATCCTTCTTTGCTGAGAGTCTACCATGATTTTTAAAACAACATAGATTTTTAAAAATATATCATTACCTTTTAGAATTTGGAGGCAGTCTATTACAGAGCAGTGGTCCTCAAAGTTTTGCATGCATCAGATAACTGGAGGACTTTTTACAATAAAGATTACTAGGCTCCATCCCCAGTGTTTCTGATTCAACAGTCCAGGAGAGTTTGCATTGATACCCAATTCCCAGGTGATGTTGATGCTATAGGTCCAGGGACCACACTTTGAGAACCACTAGCATAGTAGATATGAGCATAAGCTTATCTACTAAGGTTTGCAAGCTAGGAGCAACAGGGTCCAAGTTACAGAAAGATAGATGGTTACTTGACTCTGTCACATCCTGGCTTTATGACCCTAAGTAAGTTATTTAAGTCTTAGTTTCTTTGTCTATAAAAGGAAGATAAAAGTAATACCTATATTGCAGGATCTTTGGATAGAATAATGGAGAAAAATGCATGTGTATTGCTTAGAATATAGTAAATTTCCAATAATAATAGTTTCTATTCTGAATAGCATGTGGCAAAAACTTATAAGTAAATGGACTAAAAGAAAAAATTTCTTATGCATCTTATTCATAGTTTTCCGTTAAGAAAGGTATACATCATGGGGTAAAGATGAAACTGCATTAAAGAAATAAACATCAAACATTCTATCAACTGCAAGAAGCTGATTATTTTTTTAATTGAAAAAAATAGTCCAAGTTCCATACTGAGCATAAACCCTTTTACCATGCCACCTAGATATTTTATGTTTTGTTTAAAGCTTAATCATTAAGCCTTGATACACAGAGTATAATCTACATTAATGTGTGTAACTATATATAATAAATTGATACATTCTGGAAGTATATATAGCATTATAGTTATGTGGATGATAATATTGAAAGAAAAAAACCTTAAAAATCATCACTTCTGCACTTCTGGATAACAGCCATATTGTTTTAATCTTTCTCTGTATTCCAGGTTTTTTGTAGTAGGTGATAAATGGTTATTTTATTTAAACACAGAAAGACCTTAGAATAAATGTTAATGAAACTAACAACTCCTGGGATCACAAATGCCCAAGGCATCATGCGGGGAATTAAGAGAAAGTGTCTGTGTGTTGGGGATGTGGGAGATGTCAAAAGGAGACACCTGGGAAAATTACACTTCTCTTGGGTAACTGTGAGCATGCCAAGGACCTTGGAGCTAAAGTGGAAGACCGTGTTTAAACTATTAGAAGAAAAGCTCCTCTGGAACCATAGATATTCCAGAGCAAAGAAGCAAATATGAACTAGATACATAAAAGGATTCAGAAAAAGTTGAAAGAAATGTATGACCCTTGTCCAAGCCTACTTCTGCAAGTCAGTGCAAAGAGAGCAGTGGTGTTCATTTAAAATAGTAGGACTTTGTGTTTTTTGGATCATGTACCTTTTTAAGAACCTGGTGAAAACTACAGAACCTCCTCCTCAGTGAGACTTACAAAATTAACTTTGGTTGGAAAAATCTATCATCTCTCTGAAATTGATCTTTAATGTCCCCAGGTAAGAAACTTTGACATAAATGTAGAAACAGGGTAAGTATTAGTGAGAAAGGCACTCAGATCTTTAGAGATGTTACT
>NW_012148197.1:880762-900344 GCF_000956105.1 Propithecus coquereli | reverse complement strand
GAATTATATGGAAAATATAACTATTCTCTAGTTATTTTGTCAATAAATTACTTACTCAAAGGTGAATTCTTTTAGAAAGTTTCTGTAAATATGTTCAGCCACGTCTGAGTCATGTAAAATAAAAAAGTTAGTGCCTTGGCTTTAAAGAAATGAAATAATTTGTTTTGAACTAAATCAGGCAGAAACAGTTGATTTATTAAAGTTGAATGTTCTCATGAAACATCCTCAGTGAGGAATAATTTATTATTGTAATAGCAAAAATGTTTTAAAAGAAGTTGTCTTATGAGAAATCTAATTTGCTTTTGAATAGCTTCTTTCTTTCTTTTTTTTTTGAAATTTCATGACTATTATTCTGGATAACTGACTAATAGAAAACTATCAAAATGCAAGTGCATGTATTAAATTATTAAGTACGAAATGTCTGATTTCCTCATCTGCTAAGTCTTACGGTTGGTATCTCTGACATTTCACTTTTACACATCTTGTTTTATTTTTATTGTGAAGTTACATCCTCAGTCTTTAAACGCACATTTTGGCTTGTGATTATCTTTCACTTTTTATTTTTTTCAGAGCAATTTTTGTGAAACCACGGATAAGTCAAAAATTTGTGTTATTTTCAAATGTGAGTTCCGTCGTGGAACCAATGTAGCCCAGACAGATCAAAATATCACAGAAATGACTGGGAAGGATGTGGCTAATGAATGCACAGTATGTCAATGATTTGAGAAATTCCATTCTGGTGATTTTAATCTTGAAAATGAGCCATGTGGGCAACCTGAGACCAAGGTAGATAATGATGAGCTGAAAGCTGCAGTGGAAGCGAATCCATCTCAACCTATGTGTGAATTAGCAGCAAGGTTTGACGTTACTATTTCAACAATATTGGATCAAATGGGCAAGGGAAAGAAGCTGGATAAATGGGTTCTGCATGAATTAAACAAGTGTCAGAAGGGAAATTATCTTGAAGCTTGCCTTTCTTTGCTGTCACGACATTCAGGTGAATCATTTCTACAGCATATTGTTATGTGTGATGAAAAATGGATTTTTTAAACAATCACAAGTGTTCAGCACAATGGTTGGATAAAGATGAAGTGCTGAAACAGAGTCCAAAAGCAAATATTCATCATAAAAAGCTAATGGTGTCTGCGTTGGTGGTCCGGCACTGGTATTATCCACTACAGCTTCATGAAACCTGGTCAATCAATGACAATGGATGTCTCCACTGCAACCAGTTGGATGAAATGATGAGGATGCTTGTGATTAAGCAGCCGAGATTAGCCACTAGAGACAGGCCAATCCTCTTGCAAGACAATGCTTGACAACATGTTGCACAAACAAGGTTGCTTACACTACAGAAGCTGGACTTGGAAATTTTCTGTCATCTACTGTATTCACCAGACCTTGCACCAATTGACAATGACTTCTTCCAGACTTTGGACCACTTCTTGCAAGGAAAAATATTCAATTCACAATAAGCTGTGGAAAAAGCCTTTCTTGATTTCATTGCCACTCGCTCTCCAGGCTTCTTAACGCTGTTGGCATAAACAAGCCACCGTTGAGATGGCAAAATTGTGTCTATGGTTTAGGCGCATACTTTGATTAATTGTACTGCTTCTTGTTTGAGATATAACAACCTACACTTTTGATTAGAAATAGGACATTTCATATTTAATGACCTTATAGAAAAGATAATTTTGCCACGTTGTATTTTGTCTTTTTAAAAGCATGTCGAATATATAATGAGGATATTAACTCTGTTATAAAAACAAGCTTTTGCACATGTTTGAGGCTAAAATCTGTAACCTGAATATTACAAATATTAGGCCTGTTACTCTGAGGCATTGATGTTGATGGGAGTTTCATACTGAGATCAGGTTGTTAGGGTACCGAGCAAGGCAGAAAGGACTTTTTAGTAGCTTTTGCAATTAGCACCTAATTAATGAGGTGAGAAGCATGAATGACCGGACGTTCCATGATCTAACACAGTATCATATCACTGTGTCTCATTACTTATTTAATCTCAGACTTTCAGCAGTAGCAACAACAGACATGGAAGGGTCTTCTAGCCCAGCTGAGAACATTCTGTTAAGAGAGAGGTGTAAGCCTGGGGAAAATACAAACAGTAATAAGCATAATTATATCATAGCTGAGGTTGGCCATCTCAAGAAAAACAGAGTAAGTATTTCTCTCAGTTAACGAACTCTCCCTTACTGCTCCCTATCTACTGCCTTCATTTAAACTTTTCTAATGGGGTAAAATGCTATTTCTCAATTTCTGTTTCTCGGGTTTTGTTTTGTCTGTGCTTATTCATTCCTCAAGTAGAGCTGATCTGCGGTACTCCAGGTTTTCTTCATGGCAGGGGATTCAGGGGCACACGGGTCACGAAACAGCCCTGGTATAAGGATTATTGGTTTGGTGCCATTCCTAGAGGTTTAGTTTAGGTACAAACTCTGTTGAAGAATTAACAAGAAAAGAATAAATGTAAACGAGCCTCTTAAGATTTCTATGTTTTTTTCCAAATTATCCTGCACGATTTTGCTCAATTCACCATACAGACCTTCAATAAGTCCCTTAACCTCACCTGTAGAATGGGCATAATCATACCTAGTGAGGATCAGATGAGAGGCTGTGAATAGCCTTTGTTGATTAGTGATTGCTTAAAAGTCTTAATTCGTATATCACTAAGGAACTGGATGTATTTTATCTCTCTGCTTAGGTATTCTTAGGGTAGATTTCATCCTGATCTTACTACATGATGCTAAGCACAATTAGGATCTGAGGTTTCCTTCTTTACATCCAGGGGGAGGGAGGGTTTCTTCTAGTAGCTTTCACTGCTGGGCAAAGGAGAATCTTCTTCTAAAGCCCCCATCAAATCTCTCTGTATTCTCCATGGTCTGAACTGAGATGTGTCCATATATGAACTGATCGCCAGGAAGATGGGTTTTGTTGATTGAACCAATGCAATCAGTACCAAACTAAAGTTGATATGACCCCCTCCCAAACCACCTGGCTGCTATAAAACAGGAAAGACATACAGCGTAGCTGGGAAGATGCCCACAATGTACGCCACATTTTTATGATTGCTTTGTTTGGTGTCAGATTATTCTTCATGTTTCTGAGGATCTTCTACATAGTTATTATCAAGACAGCTCAAGGGTAGAGATCTTGCCTAGTAAGAAACCATCATCTTCAGGAGATGCCCGTATCTTTGTAGGATCCAGAAATATTGAGAGACTAAGGAAAATTAAATCAAATACCAATGTCGAGCACCAAAAATTGCTCAAGCCTTCTGGCTACCATGTCATTTCAAATAGTTACATAATCATTCAGGACAGTACAGCACACAGTAAACTCTCATTTTTCGTTTCCATAAATATATATGTGTATATATATTTCCTATTAAATGGGCATAAGAAAAGATCTATGAAAATTTCCATAATCCCTATTCATTAGAATAGGATATGATGAGATCACTTTTATGTATTCACAGCCAGTCTAAAACAACCTATAAAGGATTTTAATTTGAATTTTGTTTAAAAAGGATATGAAAGTATATGGCTATTTTAATTGGATTAAATGTGACTTTCCTCTAAGTCTTTAATTTCAGGTGGTTTGTAACCAATCATGTGCTTCTTCAGAAAAGGTGTTTCCTACAAATAACAAAGCACTCTCTGAAGATTGTCTTATATTAACAGAATGCATTCTGTTAAAGAAAAAGCTAGTATAATGCAAGTGAATTGATTTGTGAATATTAAAAACTGTTTTTCAAGCTAATTGTGTTAGCCAAGTACTTGCACACAGAATTAAGTGATTATAGAACTGCCTGTGGATAAGGCTATAGATGTTTAAAATTTTGAAGACCTTTAATCTTTCATATTTTATATTTTTCTTTACAATAAAAAATTAAATGCATTAAGCTATTATTTTCTCAGTATTTTTTGTTATATTAATGATCTGCATTCTCAAAGGCCTACTCTCTGTTCCTTAACAATTGGGTGCATTCTTTCATTTCCTCCTACAGCGAACATTTTACTAAGTGAACCGGAGAATAAAGCTGTGCCTTATACTTAAGTTCTTTTGAAAGACCTAACTAAGTTCAAAGGAATTAAAACCAAAAGTTCAGTTACAAATTTTATCTTAAAATGAGCGCTCCTAATGCTTCATTTTTACTCATATGTTCATAAGCATTTCTAGAAAGACCTCAGAAAACGACATTTAATTTTACTGAATCAATGCCCAGGGAATTACTTATTAGATTATATTTACAGAAGAGCTATTCAGTCAATTCTAACAGTTATTAAAGGACTATAATGCGTGTGGTGGTAGAGGGATTTAAGGGACTGATAAGATCTCATATCTTACGTTCTGGGAGCTCGCAATGAATTCTGCTTCGTAAAGAGAGTAAGGAAATTTAGAACACATCTCAGGGGTCCCCAACCTATGGTGAGTTGTATAATTATTCCATTATATATTACAATGTAATAATAATAGAAATAAAGTGCACAATAAATGTAATGGGCTTGCATCATCCCCAAACCATCCCCCTGCTTCCCAGTCTGTGGAAAAACTGTCTTCCATGAAAACGGTTCCTGGTGCCAAAAAGGTTGGGAAGCGCTATCTTATATCATTCATTGTTTTTCTCCCATCCAAATACTAACCAGGACCAACTCTGCTTAGCTTCTGAGATCAGACGAGATCAGGCATGTTCAGGATGGTATGGCCATAGACAGCTCATTATTTTTTTAAAGAATTGATTTAGGTCAGGTGCTATGGCTTGAGCCTGTAATCCCAGCACTTTGGGAGGCTGAGGCGGGAGGATCACTTGAGGCCAGGAGTTCAAGACTAGCCTAACATAGTGAGAGCCTGT
Source organism: Propithecus coquereli (assembly GCF_000956105.1). Classification (NCBI taxonomy): domain Eukaryota; kingdom Metazoa; phylum Chordata; class Mammalia; order Primates; family Indriidae; genus Propithecus; species Propithecus coquereli. The sequence goes on along the minus strand of NW_012148197.1, from coordinate 895,477 downwards.
CTCTACAAAAAATTTATCTTTTCTTTTTTTCTTGTTTTTTTGGTGGGGGATAGAGTCTCACTCTATTGCCTGGGTTAGAGTTGAGTGCCGTGGCGTCAGCCTAGCTCACGGCAACCTCAAACTCGTGGGCTAAAAAAATTTAAAAATTAGCCAAACGTGGTGGAGCGTTCCTGTAGTCCCAGTTACTTGGGAGGCTGAGGTGGGAGGATCACTTGAGCCCACTTGCACCAGGAAACACAAATATTTATCGAGTTTCTACTGTGCACATGAGCCTGATAAATATAAAGAGATACAAAGCATTTTCAGTCTTTTTGCACAAACATGAGCACATATATATGTAACACAAACCATTTCCAATACATAAGCATATCTGGTATTGGGATACACAATACAGGTTTTAGAGGTTGCTCCTCTCTTCTCTCATTACTCAAAATTGAAACAGCTACTTCTGTACATTGCAGCATGTGCTTTTATCACAGTATATGCAGCACTGAATTATTATTCATTTGCACTGTCTTCACCAGTGGGTTATAAACTGAGTGAAGGTGTCACACTTTTCTCATCTCAGTCCCTTTAGCACCCAGCAAAGTGACTGTCACACTGCAGTTGCTCAATAAATGCTTGTGGAAATGAAATGGAGTAAAATGTGGCAAAACCACCACTCTGCGTGAGTATTGCAACATTTTCTGTATTTGGAGACCTTCCTGTGAGCTTCCCTTTATCACTCTTCCTTCTGCCTTATCATCCATGTCCAAAATTTTGGTTAGGGAGAAATTGCTTAAATTTGTGAAAGTAAAAAAAAAAAAAAAAAAAAAGCAAAGCAAACAAAGAAAATTGATAGTATATTTTCGTTTGCTCTCAAAGAATTTCATAGCTGTGCTAGGTCAGGCAACAAAGATTAGTCCAGGCTGGCGACTTGGTCTCGGCTAAGGTTGCTTACACTTTTGTTAATTCTTGGACCAGCAAACAAGCACTTTGCAAAGGATACCTAGGAGATCAAAAACACAAGTGAGTTGCCCTTCAGACCTGGGCTCAAAAGCAGAGGTCTGGTAGCTCATGCAAAGTTAAAAAATTTACCAGGTGAGAGGAAATATACCGTGGCTCACTCTTTTACATTGTTTTAGGCAAGTACAGGAGATGGGGACCCACCCAATTCCACAAGGGTCTTTGTCTTATTGCTATGTTGCTGCACCTTGGTTATATTCTTATTTCCTATTATGTCACCAAGTTTATTAGAGTCATCAGCTAAGCAGATTTGCCTGCAGCCAGTGACACTAGGAAGGACCACCGGAATCAATCATTTGGCATTAGGGTGGACCATACAAGAAAAGGTGCCCCAGGAAGATATCCCCCAGTTTGTAACTTAACTCAGTGATGACCTCAGTGGAATAATTTTCCCCTGAGGCACAAAGGCGCAGAGTTTATGTCAGAAGATCATGGTGCTTTTTCCTTTTACAACTGGCCTGTGCTCACAGCAGGAGAGATGGAGCTCACAGGCATGCTGGGCTGTGGGGAGAGGGCTGGCCAGGCCAGGCCTGATTTTTCACTCTCCTTTTCCAGTATCAGTTATCTGTTCCTGTATAGCCTACTGTCACAGAATGTAGTGGTTTCAAACAGAAATCCTTTATTTGTTCATGATTCTGGGAGTTGGTGATTTTGGCTGGGCTCGGCTGGTCAGTTCTCTCCTGGTCTCCTCTGAGGTCCCCTATGAAGCTGCAGTCACCTGGTGGCTCGACAGGGACTGGATGTTCTAAGTAGGCTGTGCACACACATCTGGCAGGTCACATGCTGGCAGCCAGGACACCTCAGTGCTTCTCCACTGACCTCTCCAGCAGGCCACCTCACTGTACCTCCTAGGGACAGTGTTTTAACAGAATGAGAGAGGAAGTAGCTACAAGCCCCCTCCAGTCCTCAGCTCAGAATTCCCAAAGCATCGCATCTACCATATCCTACCGGCGAAAGCAAGATACAGGCCAAGCCGAAGGGAACAGGGAGGGACACAGACCCCTCCTCTTGACTGAACAAACTGCAAAGCATTTGTGATCATTTCTAATCTACCAAACTTGCTTGCTCAAAAAAATTTAAGACCCATCGTGTTTCCCAAACACTTAATAATTTTATATTTAATACGTAAATATTTCCCCAAACTTAATAATTTTAAGAAGATAATTATTACACATGAAAATGAGCTATCTTTTTAAAAGGATTTTCTCTCTTTTCATATGGTAGAAACAGTATTATGATTTTTGCTCTTGATAAGGGCTTTGAGTGTGAGGTAGTTTCTGGGATGTATCAAATGCTGGAAGAACATATTTTATCCCCATACAGAAGCCTGTGGAACAGAATGAGAATTACTGGAGCAGAAATGGAATCCGAACATTCTAGGCTATTTCTCTTTCTAATAGCTGAATAATGCGGCATGAGTACAACACCAGCCACTTCAGAAATAGGAGAAACAATAGAATTTTCATTGTATTGCTCTCAGTCACACTTTTGCCCTTTGGGTATTTCTGGAAGGCCGATCAGAAATAAAATATGCTATTCAGAGAAAACACAGTTATGGACTTTTTACCATACACACCACTGGCTTCTTCTTAAAAACAAAATTACATCTCGGTCCCATTACTCTTTTCAAATAGGATTTACTGTGCACAAAGTTATCACCTCCCCTCTTTTGTCTCCTTCTGATTAGCCCTTGGAGGGGATGATACATCATTAAAGGCTTTTGTGCTGGGCTACCCTAAATGGCTCTGAATATTCTGTTGTGTCAGCTCACTGTAATGAGAACCCAGTATTTTAACATTATTGCCCATCCAGCTGCCATTGATGATAATGGGCTACTTTTAAGGCCTTTTTTTTTACACTAAAAATAATGCATGATAACGCAATGTGCTGACCTCATTTTCGCAGGGCTAGTCCTACCATGTCGGTTAAGGATGCAACGACTCTGGATTGTTATGGGGGTTACCTTTTTAACTATGCAAGGTTATCAGTCTCATATTCAGAGCCAAACTTGAAATTCCTTAGGACACTGTGAGTTCCTTCATAACGGATGATTTTTCTCCATGACCGCTAAAAGTCTCTCTGGTAGATGATCTCATTGTATTTCCAAACAACAGAAGATCAGTTACAAATGTTGCTCCTTTGTAGATATGTGAAGGAGGAGGGAGAGGAGAAGAAAAACCAGGAAGTGTTGCATCATGATTGCAAAGTGAGCCATTAGGAAGGACGAACAAATTGACAATGTGCCACCTGAAATGATGAAGTTATCAGAGCTGACATTGATACAAAGTCTCCTGATACTGGAAACAAACCAGAATGGTACCAAAGGGCTGAACATGAGCCAGATTTGATATGTCAGTGGGTTGCTCTTATTTTGACAACATCTTGGTAAAGGTGTCACATCTGTTGAAATTCTGTTTGAAAATTAGCTGTAGCAAAGAACACCAAACAATCTTATTTTCACGTGTTGTGTACACAGGGATTTTCCGACAGTGAGTCATCAGCCACCAGCAACAATGAAGTGTCACAACAATTCCAAAGATACCATCTGTTTAAGGGAGATGATCCAAAGACAAACATGCCCTATTTAGCACAGCTATTTTTTAAATGACCATTGATTTAAATCAAAGCACTTCAAGTCTTCTCTGAACTGTTATTAACAGCACAGATATTGGAAAACTGCAATTAAAGTGCTAGGCATTGATAACATCTGCTAAGACCATAGATGATGTTTATTTAAGCTTCCTCTCTTGGGAACAGCTGACATTTGAAAATGTGGAAGATATTTGCATCACCTGTGTCCTTCCCACCTGGTGTTTACAGATTTTTCCCATCAGAGACTAAACTATCGAAAACGTCTATCTTATTCAGTAATCACAAATAAGTAAAAGCGTTTATATGCAGATTTTGTTCAGTAGCTAGAATATATGAGGTCACGGCAGAAAAAACACACAAGGTCACCAAGGCCACTGAAACCTTTTTGTAAAATCACTTTAGTCCATAGTTCATGGTTTTGCTTAATTAATAATGCTCATAGTGATCTTGGAAAATCTGGAGGATTGGGGACAAATCTATAAAAGAAATGGCCAATGCTTTAATTGTCAAAATAATATCAAAGCAGAAAGAAAAGAACAGAAAAAAAAATAATGCTGCAAAATTTATGAGGCAGGTATACTTAATATGAAAAAGACAATATGCATGATGCCATTGAATTCCAGATATAAAAGGTATTATTAATTCTCCTTGATAGATTTTACTGCAATAAATCTTAATTAATGATGACATAAAACTAATCAGAATGACTGTCACATGGTATTTGAGAATTTGATTCCAAGTACCTGTTGCCATTGCTGGGAAATATTCCACTTACTCCAACAAAGGTTTATCAAACACCACTGTGTGTGCTTATACACTTTCATGTTCTAGTCATTTTCTGTCCAAAGAGTGAAGATGAGATCATGTTTAATTTATAATACATTGAAATCACTTTATAGTACTTCTTGGGGTGACAGACTTAGCATCTATATAATAGTTAACTTCTTATTCCTGGTTTTTACCATCTGGATTCAAATTTAAGAGGACATGTTAATCCATGTCACCAAATAATAGAACTTTAGGAATAGCAAACATGCACGCAGGGAGTGTTGTTTGTTTATGCACTTATTAATTTGAGCATTCAGTTTTTCAGTAAATAGTTATGGGCTGCCTAGAACATAGGAAGCCCTGGGTTAGGCACTGGGAATAGCAAGAGAAAAAATCCAGGTTAGAGAGAGAAAATTCTATTTTGTCAACCACTGTTAGTGAATTAAGTAATCTGGGGTAAGTTTCATAATGTTCTTCTTTCTGTATCCTTTTATAAAACCATTCTTATCAAGAATTAATTTGGACAAGAAAACCTTATTGGATGCTTAGAGGTTGAAAAGATGCTATTACTTATTCAAGATGAAATATGTCACATGGGAACTTCAGCAAAGCTTGAATCTCAGCCCTACTAATACTTTAGGTGAAATAGAATTTACGACCGTATTTTCTAGGGACTTACAGTAATGCTACATTTTATCGGGAAAGCAATATGGTTCAAATACTCACAAGCCTCGTGATCTTAACTTTTCCGAACTTGTTTCTTCATTGTTAAATGGAGATAATAATATTGATCTGAATTGTGGGGATTAGAAATAATTTATGTAACATGTTTGGTGAATAGCCTCATAATTGGTAGAGTCTTGGTCAACAACAGCCAACTAACGCTGCTATTGACATTAGGTTCAAGCTAGGTGAGGCTAATGAGAGATTCCACCCTTAAGTGAAGTACGGAAGTATGGCTCAAGCATTACAGTAGAAATTTCAAACTGCACAAATAAACACCTTGATAATTACGTAAAATCTCTCCTATTTAAATTTATTGTAAAAAAAAGGTAAAATTTCAATTTAAAGTAGTGCTAAAACATATGAAGTTAGCTGCATTCCTGTCGAACTAAACTTTCAAATCTCTCGTGAAGTTTTTAGCACAAGTGCATCATCTCCTGCATCTTTGAACTATTCACTAGGCTAATGGCAAATAATGTCTGGTACATGTTGGAAAAATCTAAGCATGTTAATGTTTCCCTTCAAAAGGGTTGCGATGACCTATGCATTCCAAAAACTGTTCTGTGTGTTTCTCTGGCATGTCAATAGCATAACTTAATAAAGAATGAATCTTTTTTTTTTTCCTTTTGGAAATATATTTCAAGTTTTAAAGGTTCAATTGACTACACTTACTTGAATATAAAAAGAGGAAGGTAGAAATCTTGATTTTTCATGTAAAATCATATTTTGTCTTGATCACCACTTCTCACTATTTACTTTCCAAACACATGGCTAGAGGTTAAAGCTATGGAAATTTAAATTCACAGATTAGTTGCTCTATGTCCAGAATTTTATTGTAGATTTATTTTATTGTTTGGTCAGCCAGTTTAGACAAAAGAGATTATTTACAGGTTCTCATTTTAAAGATTTTAAAATTTCCTCTTAACATTTAGATTTAAGTAATCTGTTTTAAATGGCATCTAGTAACACCCAACAGGATGCCAAAACAACCAACCAGTTGGAAAGATTAAAAAAAAATTCCAGTAATGGGCTTGTTGTTTGTTCTGCATGATGTTAAATCGTCCACATTAATAGGGTGGCGGTTTCGGCTTCGCAGAGACTGGGAGTCTACGGCTACAGAAGAAAACTAAATGCGATGGGAGAAAACTTGCATTCCAATCTAGAAAGTGTTCCAGTGTTTCTAAATGTTTAGAGATGCTCCCTGTAAAATGGTGGACTACAGGAGAGCCTTATGGACCTCAGCATCCCGGCTCCCGTTTCTGTACCATTCCCTCCTGCCCCTTACCCCGACTCTCTGGTTACTCCCTCCTGCCGTGTTTCTTCCATCCTATGAACATTTTAGCAGAGGACCAAGTCCTGAGTCATGGGATGACTCTGGCTGTGGTGCATTTGCAGGAATTGAGAGGTGATCTGCAATTGCAAAGCACGCTGCTGCCTACTCAGATGTGTGGCTATGACGGGCTGTGGGTGGGATTCAAGGAAATGATACAGATCAGTGAGTCAAATGCATCCCGCAGGAATTGCTCAAGTCAGTAATTAAGGGCTCCATGTGCACATTTTTTGGTGTGTAATTCATTTATGACTATGCACCATATTATAATCATTCTTCTCCAGTAAGAAAGACTAAGGCTCAAGTAAGAAAGCCTAGAGCCCCTGAGAGGATAAAGACCACCTTCTATAGCTGGAGGAAATACCAGCAGGGATGAGATGTTGCTCAAAGTCGAAGAGATCAGTGATTCATTTTTCTTATCCTTTCACTCCCTTCTGATAGGATGTAGAGTCTACATAGAAACATGCCCGAGGGTGTGGGAGATTACATGCAGTCCTTTCCCTCGAGAGGCTAGATAAGATGAACAAGGTAAAAAAAAAAAGTCTGTAACTCACAAGGCTTTTTAGAGACAGAGAGAAGTTGGATTGTTTGGTCCTAAACCCCAGTTCTGACACTTACTAGCTGTGTGATCTCCGCCAATTTGCTTAAAGCTTTAATGCTTTGGTTTCCTCCTTTGGTTCCTACCTGGGTTATAGGGTTATTGTGAGGGTTAAATGAGTTAATACCTATAAAATACTTAGAACAGTGCCTGGCTCATACAAAGGATCCTGGCAGTGTTGGCGACCTGGTTTGACCCTTGAGATGCATCAGGGTGTTGTCTCTACTAAGGTGGGTTAACACAGACTTAGAGAGTCCAGAGATAACGTTATCACTTGAAGGAATACAAAGGTAGAAGCATTAATGTGGATATCAGACCTGGATATCAGATCATACGATAAACTAGTTGAATAGTCATATACCAGTGCCACAACACTGACGACACACAATTCTCATCTGTTGCCTTGATGCCCAGAGGACCAGACATTTAATCCTTCACAGACTGCCTAGAAATGGGTTTAGATCATGGGCCAACTTTGGGATGCTATATTAACAGACATTTCTCAGAAGAAAATATAAATAATTTGTAAAATGGTTTAAAAAATAACCTCCTGTGCACAGAGGTTTTTACCTAGACTCTAGATGCATCATTTTGAAAAGAACAAAGTGGATTCTCTCTAACCATTTTCAAATGAGGAAATATTCCAAAAGAGGCTGTGAGTGCACAGCATGTGTCTGGGAAGGCAGTCCACGAAACACAGATGAATGGACGAGGGCGCCTAGCCATCGTTTAATACAAATACACCCAGTTGGACACAGATATATTTTTGCCCTTTACATCATTTGAAAAATGTGGCTCTTTTGGCTTTAATTTTGTTTAGCGCAGAGTACGTGCTAAATAAATACTTGTTGCTTGATTAATTGATGGTGTCATCCCCATCTAGGTCTGGGGCTAAAGTGGAAACAGCGGGATGTGCCTTCACATTCTAATCCTCAAATATTCGACAATTCTGTTTTGGAGAAAATCCTTCCTGACTTTTGGCCTAGAGATACAAGTACGCATGGTTTCTATTTAATATGGATTTCTACAGTAAAATAGTCTATGTAGTTTTAATTTTGACTTGACTAGTATCACTATTTTGTCAGCTATAAGAAAGAAAAAGAATCAGATTTGGATGTGGAACACCAGGGTTCTCAACCCCAATCTTTTGAAAAGGTAATCCACCACGATAAAAGATAATGATATCCCCATCTTGCTTGCAGAATTGTCACAAGGGTCTGATAACTGTGTATTGTCTACTTGAAAGAGGCTAAGTAAGCCACCATGGAGACAATGAGAGGAAGAAGGGGAGGGTATTGCAGCAATTCACGGAGACCAGCCTGGGCAGTTGAGAAATGTAGGACTGTACATTTGCTATATGGAGATGATTTTCATCCCTGTCAATCATCCAAGGTGAGGTAGGGTGGGCAGTACTGTTAATAGCAGGCTGTAGATAGCTGAGGAAATGAGACAGCAAAAAAGCTGACCAAATTCACTGGGTAGATGGAGGTAGGAAAGACAGACACATGGAGAAGCAAAGAGTGGAAAGAAAAAATATAGTATTAATAATGCGTGCTAACATCTGTATCAGGATAAGGTGGGAAAAAAGAAAACAGAAAGTAAAAACATTAAAGCAGTTTTTCTTAAGAGATGCCTGTTAAATTCTTTTAAGGTAAGGATGATGGTAAGAAGCTGCTTCACAAGAGTACAACAGTTGCCCTGCCAGAAATAATATTGTGAAGACTCTGATTGTTAATTAAAATGGGATGAATCCAAAGACATGGATTGTAACTGGAAGAACAAACTCCCCCCCATCTCAACATCACTGTGAACAGCCCCTTACCTATATAGGAAATGTGCCTGTAACCATCTTCTGCTCACAAAAAGCAGTGTAGTATTGCCTAGAAATGATTTTGTGTTAAGGACAGAAAAGCAGTAATTCCAACCTTCTACCAGGTGTTTGTATTGTCCTCAATGAGTAGATGATTTTTTTTTTCCATGTAGGTGGGCTCTTGGGCACACTCTTGGCAACCGAAGGTATACCTTGTTGTTTGTTAATGAGCACATGTGATTGATACCATCTGTACAATAATGAATTCTATTGTCTATGAAGATGGTGATCTGTGTAGATTATAATGCATTTGGGGAAAAGTGTGCTTCCTTAATATAGATCTAGAAGGTATTATTGTTGAAAATTAGCATTTGTGTTTGGCGGGTGTGTGCATGTGTGTACACATGTGTATTGCATTCAAGAGTTACCCACCAAATAACCAACTTCCTTTTGCATTTCACAGTGGCAAGAAGATATCGACAGGTATAGTGGTGGAAATAATTTTTAAAAAATCATAAAGAGAAGTTCAGGAATAAAAAGAAGCATGGGCTGCCACCATTCATCCCTTAGTCAGTGGCATAGAAGGGGCCCAGCATCCTGTTGCATAAGACAATAGTACAGGACTTCCAGGCAGAGATCTGCAAAAGGTGGGCAGAGGTCACTGGTAGAGAGAAGAGGCAACCATCGTGAAGTAGTAGAGGAGAAGTTGCCACGTGGACAATTCAAGAGTACAGTGTGATGAATCTCCCTGTTCCCACTATGCTAGCAGATGGTGGATGTTGAAGGAGACAGACTTTGGTTTTGGACACACATAGAGTTGCTAACCCAGGGTAAGTGACGAGTTGTTGGGAGCTTTGTATCAGTCTACATCTTGGATTTATTTTAGGGGTTGGAAGACAAAGACCTGAATGAGTGAAGGCTCTTTGTCAAGTGAGACTGAGTGTCCACCAGGAACTCTCCATGCAGGCCACGATAGGCACACAACTGTTACATGGGAGAACCTGGGGCATGCTTCATATGTGTGTTTCACTGGTTAAACTCCACATCAGAAAAAAATGTTGTAGTTGTGGAAAAAAGTTCACAATACTAACAATTGTAAAATGAGAGCATGCAAAACTTGGGGATTGAAAAAAGCACTGTATATGAAGAAGAATATTTAAGAAAAAAGTTTATAATATATATAAACTTTTACTACATATGTGTTTTCAGGTTATATAACCATATATAGCAGGTTGTAAACAGCAGATTATCAAACCATATGTGTTGAAAAAAGCCAGATACAACAGGCCACATATTATATGATTCCATTTATATGAAATATCCAGAATAGGTAAATGCTTAGCGGATTGGTGGTTGCTAGAAGTGGAGGTGAGGGAGGACTAGGGAATGGCTGCTTCATGAGTAAAGATTTTCCTTCTGGGATGATAAAAATATTCTGGAACTAGACAATAATGATGTTGCTCAACATTGTAAATGCACTAAATGCTATTGAATCGTATACTTTAAAATGGTTAATTTTATGTCAGGTGCATTTTATCACAATTAAAGCTAACCATTTGTGCTATATCAGTCCATTATTGAATACAAAAAATGTCTGAATATTACGCAGGTGGAAATTGACAGTCAATAGAGATTGTGGCACTACCTAAAAGTTGGGGGGAGGGGGGGAACACATAAGCTGGACTTTGAGAAGTTTCCCAGTTATTTTCCTTCTTGGTAATAAATATGATCAATTTTATGATCTGATATATCAGTGTAAAGATTCCAGAAGCAGATCCTAGAGGAAGGGAGTCAGGAAAACAAAGCCATTCTGAAGGGAGAGAAAGAAAAAAACACATAAAGATGAGTTTAGAATGTTACATGGCAATTCAAAAGAAAAATCACAGAAAATAGATTAGTGTTAGATTTCAAATGTTGTCAGAAAAGTCACATGAGAAAAAAAGAAAGTTGTTAGGAAGCACAAGATGTGGAGAAACAAGCACAGAAAAAAATACAGTTCTTAAAAAAAAAAGGAGAAACAGGACTTGTTTAAGGAGAGGCAGCTCTGTTCAAGACAGAAGAAAAGGAAGACACAAAGAATCAGGACAATCATGAAGAAAAGTGAAAGAAACAGAGAATAAATATTCCACTAAAGATGCACTGAAAGCCCCGGGCTGAAGGGGAAAGAAGGAAGCAACTGTTCAGGAAATAAAGATGACAGTACGAAGGGTCAAAAGGGGAAAGAGAAAAGAACATTCAAAGAAAGAGCTTAAAACCTAAATGAAATCTTAAAGTGAGAACATTCAATAGAAGTGGAAAAATAATCACAGTGGTAGATGGGTTTTATGGAGACCACAGAAGAAAAGAAAGGTGAAGATATTGGACCAAAAGTTCTGAAATTCAAAGACCGCGTGGGAGACTTGGCACAGACAGTCAAGGCAACAAAATGAATGGACGGAGTAAGAAAATGACCCATCTGACGACATCTAAGGGTGAGCCAGATGAGAAGGATAGTGAGAAGTAGCTGGCCTAAGAGAAGAATATGGAAAGTTTGAAAATTCTATAGAAAGAAGAAACTTAGTAATGGAGATATTTTTTAACAAAACAGTTTCAAGGATAATTTTAGATATATGCTGGGGTTCCAAAGTGAAAGACAAATGACACAAGAAAGACGTTTCTAATAACTTATGGTATATAATCCTTCTTGGCAACTACATCAAGTATTATTGTTCTCATTTTGCACATAAGGAAATTAAAACTCAAGAGATTCCATAGAGTTCTTACAATTCCAGGGTCCTAAGTACCAATTCGGAATTTGAATTTGGTCCTATTTAACAATAGCATTCATCCAGTTCTTCCCCATGTATTCCTAAAGACTTATTGATGATATTTTTGGTTGATTTTTGACTAATCATCTCGACAATGGTACAAAGCCTATTTTTAATGTAATCTTAATTTTATTACCTGATTCCAATAACTTCTATTTTCGGGATCTGTTTGATTGCCCAATTTTCTGCTCTGACTTCCTCCCTCCACATGTTTTAACCAGTGACACTGCTCCTGGAAGAATATTTCATGTGCTCCTGGAAGCTTGAATGATGAACACAGAATACACTGCCATACAGACAAATGTAGTTATCATGATTAAAATGGGACTTTCAATTCTTTATTTATTGAATATTCTAACCTGCACTCCGTAGGCTGTTCTAAGGACTGAGCCATTGAATAGCATGCTATTTGTATGGAAGAATGTATTTTTGAGCTCCAACGCAGTTGGTTTGGAAGCAAACACCTAAAACACAACCCATTTATTTTAGGTTGAAGAATGCCACGAAACATGCCCACCATTTTTAGCCCTTTTTTGTAATGATCTCCAGCAACACTCATGGCTTGATTTCTCTTCTGAAAGTTATCTTATAAGAAAAAATTTTGCTTATGTCTGTTTTTGCTGCTGCTATTACTTCCATTTGAGAGATTGTTACCTAATATTAATCACTTGGCTTCCTTCATTTTGTCATCATTATTAACCTCCGAAATAAGCACTACAATCCTTACTACACAGATGAAGAAACTGAGGCTCAGAGGGGTGGGGTAATTTATCCAAGGTCACTCCATTTATAAGTGATAGAAATTAAAATTGAACCCTTCTCTGACTCCAAAGCCATTACTGGATATCAGAAAAATAGAAACAGAAGAATAAAATAAAATGCACAGGGCTGAATATTTTTCATTTGCTTATATATTCATTCATTCATATTTCATTCATTCATTCAAGAACGAGAGACTTATGAGGGAAACGAAGAAAAAAAAATGTCATTGACCCAGCATAAGAAAGATGGCAAAGCGGAGTTAGGCCATGGTCCTGCTCCTACAGGGCTCCAGAAGCTAAAAGGAATAACATACCTAAAATCAAATAATAACTAAGCTTGCTTTGTAGGTTGACCTGAGTGGGTTGAGGAAGGCATCAAGCAGGAAGTAGCATTACACCTTTTGTTGGACATGAAATGAGTTTATCAGGAAGATGAGACTGGTCAGAATAGGGAGGCATGGAAGAACATAGACCCTCTTAACTGTCTAAATAATTTTACTTAGAAATACAAGTTGCGGGCTGGGCGCGGTGGCTCACGCCTGTAATCCTAGCACTCTGGGAGGCCGAGGCGAGCGGATTGTTTGAGCTCAGGAGTTCGAAACCAGCCTGAGCAAGAGCGAGACCCCATCTCTACTAAAAAAATAGAAAGAAATGAATCGGACAACTAAAAATATATAGAAAAAAATTAGCCGGGCATGGTGCCGCATGCCTGTAGTCCCAGCTACTCGGGAGGCTGAGGCAGTAGGATCACTTGAGCCCAGGAATTTGAGGTTGCTGTGAGCCAGGATGACGCCACGGCACTCTAGCCCAGGCAACACAGTGAGATTCTGTCTCAAAAAAAAAAAAAAAAAAAAAAAAGAAATACAAGTTGCATTTAAAATTTTATTTGAACAAACCTTGTATGTACAATAAGATAAAATATCATTTGTGTAATTTTCTTTTAACAATTAAAAGAATAACACGACCTCCTCAAATTCACCCTTTGCTCCTGCAGACCACCAAGACAGGCACCATCTTCTAAAGAGGGGAGAGGCCTAGTGCACTGTCTGCCAGGGGAGAAGAGAATGATGTGTAACTTTTCCTGGTATTTACTGAGGGCAAAATGAGTTTTGAGAACTTTTGGTTTCTCCTTTATGAATGTCTAGCACCTAAGAGCTTTGACAATAAAAATAATTGTCCTGGCCTCAGAATAATTTCTGGATGCACAACCAACTCTGTCAAGTGCAAGAGAAGGTCACAGAAAGATCCAAGAAAAAGCCAGAATCATGAAAATATAGATATTTGCAGATGAATCAAAGTGAACAGAGAATGACCCTCTGCCATCATCACTTCATCACTCAAGTAAAACACTAGGAGACAAGGGATCAGACTAAGCAGTTGTGACCACGAAGGACAAGTGGGATCAGCATACATGTATCATAATTTATCATCATCATCATTAGTAATTTTGAGGTCTATACATGTAAATATACTGGTCACAGGTACCTGCAGAATGCTTGAAAAAAATCATCATTTATAGCTCTAGATATCACATAGGTGAAAAAGTAGCATATTCCTTTAGTTTTATACTTGTTTATTATTTCAGTGAAATAGAGTAATAGGTACCGTGTTTCCTAAAAGTTAGACATAAATATCACTAGTTAATATCATAAATAAGGCAGATCCTTGGCATTTAAGTACCTAACATTTTCAGTATTTCCTATGTGTTGGTATCGTTCATCAATTTTTAACAAAATTTAGATATTTAAAAGTCATGTATTTAAATTTTATTGTGATAAAATATATATGCCATAAAATTTGCCATTTTAACTATTTTTAAGTGTACGATTCAGTGGCATTAAGTACAATCACAATGTTTTTGTGCCACCATCACCCCTATCCATTTTCAGAAACTCTTCATCATTCCAAACAGACTGTACCCATTAAAAAGTAATTCCCCATCCCCTCCTCCCCCCAACACCTGGGAACCTCTACTATATTTTCTTAGATGTTTTGTGAAAGCCAATTCACATTCACCACTGCAAGGATGGTGTGGGATGTCATATGACTAATGACTGAGTCAGGTTAACGCTCATCTATTTTGATTCAGCTTTGTTGACCTGATCTCATGTGTAATCTATACATTTATTGTGAATATGGGGATTCTTGAAAATCTCATATTTTATGGCACTTGAATATTAAAGCTCTACTCATTTGGTTATTTCTTATTGAGCTATGAACCATAATTAAACACACATGCTCGCATTCACTCACTATAAACATGTTCACACTCCAGCACAAAAATCTATTGACTCCTCCGAGGGAAACATCATTGTCCGTGA
>NW_012148197.1:877968-880712 GCF_000956105.1 Propithecus coquereli | reverse complement strand
AACTAGACAATAATGATGTTGCTCAACATTGTAAATGCACTAAATGCTATTGAATCGTATACTTTAAAATGGTTAATTTTATGTCAGGTGCATTTTATCACAATTAAAGCTAACCATTTGTGCTATATCAGTCCATTATTGAATACAAAAAATGTCTGAATATTACGCAGGTGGAAATTGACAGTCAATAGAGATTGTGGCACTACCTAAAAGTTGGGGGGAGGGGGGGAACACATAAGCTGGACTTTGAGAAGTTTCCCAGTTATTTTCCTTCTTGGTAATAAATATGATCAATTTTATGATCTGATATATCAGTGTAAAGATTCCAGAAGCAGATCCTAGAGGAAGGGAGTCAGGAAAACAAAGCCATTCTGAAGGGAGAGAAAGAAAAAAACACATAAAGATGAGTTTAGAATGTTACATGGCAATTCAAAAGAAAAATCACAGAAAATAGATTAGTGTTAGATTTCAAATGTTGTCAGAAAAGTCACATGAGAAAAAAAGAAAGTTGTTAGGAAGCACAAGATGTGGAGAAACAAGCACAGAAAAAAATACAGTTCTTAAAAAAAAAAGGAGAAACAGGACTTGTTTAAGGAGAGGCAGCTCTGTTCAAGACAGAAGAAAAGGAAGACACAAAGAATCAGGACAATCATGAAGAAAAGTGAAAGAAACAGAGAATAAATATTCCACTAAAGATGCACTGAAAGCCCCGGGCTGAAGGGGAAAGAAGGAAGCAACTGTTCAGGAAATAAAGATGACAGTACGAAGGGTCAAAAGGGGAAAGAGAAAAGAACATTCAAAGAAAGAGCTTAAAACCTAAATGAAATCTTAAAGTGAGAACATTCAATAGAAGTGGAAAAATAATCACAGTGGTAGATGGGTTTTATGGAGACCACAGAAGAAAAGAAAGGTGAAGATATTGGACCAAAAGTTCTGAAATTCAAAGACCGCGTGGGAGACTTGGCACAGACAGTCAAGGCAACAAAATGAATGGACGGAGTAAGAAAATGACCCATCTGACGACATCTAAGGGTGAGCCAGATGAGAAGGATAGTGAGAAGTAGCTGGCCTAAGAGAAGAATATGGAAAGTTTGAAAATTCTATAGAAAGAAGAAACTTAGTAATGGAGATATTTTTTAACAAAACAGTTTCAAGGATAATTTTAGATATATGCTGGGGTTCCAAAGTGAAAGACAAATGACACAAGAAAGACGTTTCTAATAACTTATGGTATATAATCCTTCTTGGCAACTACATCAAGTATTATTGTTCTCATTTTGCACATAAGGAAATTAAAACTCAAGAGATTCCATAGAGTTCTTACAATTCCAGGGTCCTAAGTACCAATTCGGAATTTGAATTTGGTCCTATTTAACAATAGCATTCATCCAGTTCTTCCCCATGTATTCCTAAAGACTTATTGATGATATTTTTGGTTGATTTTTGACTAATCATCTCGACAATGGTACAAAGCCTATTTTTAATGTAATCTTAATTTTATTACCTGATTCCAATAACTTCTATTTTCGGGATCTGTTTGATTGCCCAATTTTCTGCTCTGACTTCCTCCCTCCACATGTTTTAACCAGTGACACTGCTCCTGGAAGAATATTTCATGTGCTCCTGGAAGCTTGAATGATGAACACAGAATACACTGCCATACAGACAAATGTAGTTATCATGATTAAAATGGGACTTTCAATTCTTTATTTATTGAATATTCTAACCTGCACTCCGTAGGCTGTTCTAAGGACTGAGCCATTGAATAGCATGCTATTTGTATGGAAGAATGTATTTTTGAGCTCCAACGCAGTTGGTTTGGAAGCAAACACCTAAAACACAACCCATTTATTTTAGGTTGAAGAATGCCACGAAACATGCCCACCATTTTTAGCCCTTTTTTGTAATGATCTCCAGCAACACTCATGGCTTGATTTCTCTTCTGAAAGTTATCTTATAAGAAAAAATTTTGCTTATGTCTGTTTTTGCTGCTGCTATTACTTCCATTTGAGAGATTGTTACCTAATATTAATCACTTGGCTTCCTTCATTTTGTCATCATTATTAACCTCCGAAATAAGCACTACAATCCTTACTACACAGATGAAGAAACTGAGGCTCAGAGGGGTGGGGTAATTTATCCAAGGTCACTCCATTTATAAGTGATAGAAATTAAAATTGAACCCTTCTCTGACTCCAAAGCCATTACTGGATATCAGAAAAATAGAAACAGAAGAATAAAATAAAATGCACAGGGCTGAATATTTTTCATTTGCTTATATATTCATTCATTCATATTTCATTCATTCATTCAAGAACGAGAGACTTATGAGGGAAACGAAGAAAAAAAAATGTCATTGACCCAGCATAAGAAAGATGGCAAAGCGGAGTTAGGCCATGGTCCTGCTCCTATAGGGCTCCAGAAGCTAAAAGGAATAACATACCTAAAATCAAATAATAACTAAGCTTGCTTTGTAGGTTGACCTGAGTGGGTTGAGGAAGGCATCAAGCAGGAAGTAGCATTACACCTTTTGTTGGACATGAAATGAGTTTATCAGGAAGATGAGACTGGTCAGAATAGGGAGGCATGGAAGAACATAGACCCTCTTAACTGTCTAAATAATTTTACTTAGAAATACAAGTTGCGGGCCGGGCGCGGTGGCTCACGCCTGTAATCCTAGCACTCTGGGAGGCCGAGGCGAGCGGATTGTTTGAGCTCAGGAGTTCGAAACCAGCCTGAGCAAG
>NW_012148197.1:874547-875989 GCF_000956105.1 Propithecus coquereli | reverse complement strand
TTGCCTATGGAAAACAAACAACATCGCACAAGGTCCTCAAAGCTGGAAGAAGAGGTAAGTACCCAGTCGATAACAAATGTCAGTTTAAAATGCAGGGGGAAAGCCTTGTCATCTCCTCAGATAAGTTTTATATCTCAACTCACTGTTTTGGAAATATCAGAACATATGGGGATTTAAAAAAAAAATTGCAATGAAAGGGGATTAATGGAAAAACAATTTTATCTGTCAAAGATCACTACAAAGCAAACAAAAAACAAGCAAACCAAAGCGACTCTAAAGGGCATATTCATCAATAATCCTGGCTGTGTTTTAAAGTTGCACGGATGCCACAAAAACATCTCCATCATCACATAAATACAATTTTAGTGTTTATCTGAGTTGAGAATGACATTTATTGCCCCACACACTCCCTTTTAAAGCACAGTGTTTACTTATCTGGCAGTGTTTTTCAGAGTGTTTGCATTTGGAAAAGAACACCTCCTGCATTTATGCTAAACCTTAAATAAATTATGTAGTAAATCATATTTTCGCTATGAAACATATTTTGTACCAGGGACAACGATTTAAACCCACACCCTACATTGGGTATATCTATTAATAATTTAAGAAAAAATTGCCGGGACACCACAATCTACAGTTCATGAATTTATAGTGAAACATGATTAAATGAATCCACAGCTAGGAATCAAGCCGTTGAACAAGAATGCATTCTCCAAGATGGCCTATAAGAATAATTGGATCTTCTAAAAGAAAACATTTGTTAAGCAAATCAATCAAATCAATCTACCCTGACACAACTAGATGTCATTCCCGCATAAAATGAGATTTACAATACATGAATATGTATTTGAATTGGAGAAAATATGATATGAGGAATATAATCATTTAACAGGAGCTCTTTTAATACACAGTTGACAGTTAAATTTTTATTTTGGTAAGGAGAAAAGTGTCTGTTGTTACCACTCCAAGACAAAGTTAATTCTGGGCCAGTAAAAATTACGTAACTGATGACTAACTTTATTGTTCCTTAATTTAAATTTACTTGAAATATGTTCTTATTATCGGAAGAGTATGCTACAAGTTACAACACAGGATACAATAATACTTCCAAATAATGAGAGTGGTAGAATTAAGTATGCTACTTAAATTGAAACAATAAGGAAAATTGAAAAGCAAGAAACAGCCACAGGGGTATCTGGCCGCCTATCGTTGAGCTTTACGTGCTCAGACTATATTTTCTACTGAAACAAAGAGATTCTTTTAAGATCCAGCTAATTCTCAAAAGAATTTTAGCAAGGTTTCCACAATCTACAAAAATAACAGAGCCAAGTACTGTAAGAGAAACTTCCTATTGTGGTGGTAAAAGAAAAAAGTGTTAAAGATTAAAAAAAAAAAAAAAAAAAATCACTTTTGGTAGGCTCAACCTTGATGTTAAGCAGTGT
>NW_012148197.1:873437-874497 GCF_000956105.1 Propithecus coquereli | reverse complement strand
AAAAAAAAAAGAAATCACTTTTGGTAGGCTCAACCTTGATGTTAAGCAGTGTTAATTCACATATGTTAATATGTCTCTGTATTTACTAATATGTGAATTTCCTCATGTATAGCCCTTTACTACTGGAAAATTAGGCGTCATTCAATTCAGATACCTGAACTTCTACTTTTAGGTCAACGTTTTGGTATTCATGTTGCTAAATTTTAAAATTGCATTTATATATCTGTTGATTGGTTTTCATAGTAAACTCTGTGTTCATCTCGTTTTTATAATTACGGGACTATTTCAGAAGTCAATGAAACATCACCAATAATCTTTTTTTTTTTTTTCCTATGGACAGTTTGTCCTACTTCACTTTACCATATTTTCTTTCACAAATTTCTATGGATGTTCTAATTTGGGAACCAATTCTTTCATGGAAGAATGTTCCACGATCTTGCCTTTAAGCATCTTTTGGACTCTACATGCTGAAGACTTCCACACCAAGTGGCTGGCAAGGCACCCAGCAGGCAGCTTTGCTCTTACAGCATGGGTCTTACTGCTTGCACATCTAGAAGAGACTAGTCCTTTTTTTTGAAACAAAGCATATCTCTTGATGGCCAAAAATTACAAGAATCGTTAAAGAACCTCAAGTTTTCATGCATGAAACAAACTGAACTTGTTTATTATCAAGTCTTAAAAAGCTGAATTTTGAAGGCCAGAAATGCTTCCTTAAACAGAGTCAGATACAAGGTCAGAAATCTCTACAAAGTCTTAACCCAAGACAGGAGCCTTTCATTCCAGGCAATATTGTGACCAGATATCTTAAAACCTCCCCATGACAAAACACTTAGAAGTGCTGGATGAGATTATTAAAATACTCTTTTAAGTGCATAATAAGCTGGAAAGAAGTAAGGAAAATACACAGGGGCCAAAATCCAAGACGAAACTAAAAACCAACACTTAAGAAGATGCCCTAGCTGCCCAGTAGGGTGGGTGGACCCGGGGGCTGATAGTCTAGTATTCAAGGGTTTTGTGTTTCCATGGTCTCTCTAGAAGAAAACCTGAGATCTTGGCCTGT
>NW_012148197.1:859873-861357 GCF_000956105.1 Propithecus coquereli | reverse complement strand
CATTTAATGTACTATCAATTATGTGGCAAAAACTCTTTTTGAGTTTTACTTTTTATTTTGGAAAATTTCACACACCTAGAGAAAAAGAGAGAGTGCATGTATCTATCATTCAGCTTCAACAATTATTAATATAAAGCTATTCGTGTTTGCCTATTCTCCAACTCTCCCACCATGATTGTTTATTATAAATCAAATTTCAGGCATCTTTTTATTCCATCCATAAATATTTCAGTATTTGTTGAGAAAAGTATGCCTTTAAAAAATATAACCACAACACCCTTACTATATCTAAAAGTTAAAACAAATCCTCAATATTCTCAGTTTAGCCTTTAATTTTCTTATAAGTGTACTTTTACAGTATTTTTTTATTGTTGTTCAAATCAGGATACAAACAAGGTTCACACACTCCCTTTAGTTGGTGCATCTACTAGGTCTCTTTAAATCTATAACAGTTCCTTCACTCACTCTTTTTTGATACCATTTATTCTGGTCTGATATTTAGATCTAGAGGCATCATTCAGTTGAGATGTGATTCTTTATGTCTGATATCCATCCGTTCATCCATCCATCCATCTTTCGTTCTACCCTAGATGTAGTACCATCTCTGTAGAGGTTACAGAGGAGATTTTCTCTGTCACAAAACTTAAAAAATTCTAGAGAAGATGGGGAAGACAAATTCATATTCCCGATTCTCATATATATTTTAAAGTAATAGCTTCTATTAAGTTAAAACAGATGCATGCAAAAAGGAACAAAGTCAAGAAACTACTTGACTTTGACTTTCTCTACGGAGAATTTTAAAGTCCAATGGAGACATAAGAAAAGTGTGCGAATAATAATGAAAGCTAGAAAATAAGGATCAAAACAGTGGTTGAAATAAAATGGTTTGGGAGCTCAGAGTAAAGATAAAGGACTTCTTTTCTTCTAATTATTTTGCATAGTAAGTTATACACATTATTCTTAATCCACATGAAAAAGAAAAAGCTAACATCCACAATAACCACAAATACGACATTTATCTATACTTTTTGCCACTACTCCTCAGTTTCTCTCTCTGAAAATGGAGAAAGTATTTGTATTTGGCATCTATATTTTGTGAAGATTAAATATGATAATGTATATGATACATTTAGCAGTGGATATTTGCTCATTAACAGTCATTTTAAAAAAAGCAAGAATGTTTAGTGCCCTTAAAATTGTGGTGCTCTTGCTTTTTTATGGCTTATTGGTCACTTCAGCTGATATGAACTAAGATAAAGAATGGAAAAAACACAATTGTAAGCCTTTTTCTGAAGAAAAAAAAAATAAGGCATTTTCTTCTATGTATATGCAAACAATTAATATATGGTACAGGCTATCAAAATTCTGGTTTTACATTGAACAATTCCATAATTTTTTCGTTACCTTTAATATATATTGGTCAAATACTTTTCTCAAAGCATAAAAGGAGAATTTCTCTCTTTTGACAATCTAAACTATTCAGG
>NW_012148197.1:857986-859823 GCF_000956105.1 Propithecus coquereli | reverse complement strand
TCTCTCAAAAAATAAATAAGAATAAAAAATAAAATAAAAAGGCTTTTGGAACTTGGGTTGGAGGTCAAGTAGACATCTTTCGATTGGGTTCCCTGGAAACAGATTTTTGGGGATTAAGAGAGTGGATAAACAGGATTAGGTAGACGGCAGAGCTGAATTGCAATGTGGTTGCGCTGGAGACCTTAGCCAATTCTAAGAAGAACTCCAGAATTGGGATGCATGTGATTCCACTTAATGAAGTTAAGCACCAGAGTGACAGCAAGATGAGGGATATGAATTTCCAATGCTCTCACCAGTGTGTTGGTTTTGAGAGTTTCCTTTTGTGTAGACATCTCACTGTGTTAAGCCAGTTTGCCAAGCCATTTGATTTTTTAATCTAAGCAGTTCTTACCTTATTTACTAACTTCAGACCTTACTTCCTTTCTAAGATGGGATTCAGTGCAGAATATATCATACATAGAACTGGATAGCAATTGCGAGATAATCCATCATTCACTCATGCAACACATATCTCGTGATTGCCCTTGCCTTAAGGTGGGCACAGTCTGCTGGTGAATGGAGAGACAAATCCACAATATGTACAATCAAATGCTATCAAAACTTATCAAAAAGCCTGCAGCAGAGCCTTATGGGAGTACCGCGAAGGCAGAGGTCAGATCCATCTCGTAGAAGTCATACGCTAGAGTTAAGTTTTAAAAGAGAGGCAGATATTTGTATACTTTGGGCAAAAGAAATGGAGTAAGACAATCCAGGCAGAGGGAACAAAATGAACAAAAGAGAAAAATCTGAGCATCACAGAATAGCCTTCCATTAGCATATAAATCTAGTTATAGCACTATACTGCTAATTTCATGTAGCATTAGTCAAGAAGTTCGAATATATTATATTAGTGTATCTGGTAGTGTCTGGATCCCTAAAGATCCCCACTTTCTAGCATTCATACCCCTGTGTAGTCTCTCTCCTTGAGAATGCGCTGGACCTAGTGACTTGCTTCTAATGAGTAGACTATGACAAAAGTGATGGGGTGCCATTTTCATGATTAGATTACAGAGACCGTGGCTTCTCTTCTGCTCACCTTCTCTTGCTCACTTGCTCTGTGGGAAGGCACAGGGCATGTTTTGAACTGCCCTGTGCAGAAGCCCATGTGACAAGGAGCTACAGGAGGCCTGCAGCCCACAGCCAGTGCGGACCCGAGGCCCTCAGCACAACAGCCCATAAGGAACTGAATCCTTCCAACAACCTGGAAGTGAGCTTGGAAGCAGATCCTACCACCTTAGAACTTTCTGACTCAGGTGACACGTTGACTGCAGACTTGTGAGAGACCCTGAGGCAAAGGCTCATGGCTAAGTTTTACCCGGATTCCTGACTCACAGAAACTTTGAGATAATAACTGTGTGTGGTTTTAAGCTGCTAAGTTTTGGAATAATTTGTTATGCACAATTAGATTACTAATTCAGTTAGCCTACTATCTTTTGAGTGAAATGCTTTCTGCTATCATGAATTAGGATAGTAGCTTAGGTTTGCATTTAGACAAAGTCTCTCTCATGCAGTAAATATTGCATGCCAACCCACACTTAGGAATTCTCCTTAATGTTCGAATACCTTTTGTATACGTGGCTGGACCAACCCAGATGACACTGTGTAAGACGTTTCTGTACACTGGGTTTCTTTACACTGGGTACCTCTAAAGAAAGAAGCTACTAATAACAAGAATTAGAATTGGTATTACCATCATTTTGCACCATTCTAAAGTTCTGTATATTTTTAAAGACCAATTTAAATATACTTTTTAAAGTGCTGGATACTAGCCAAACTAAGGATATATTGCCTCTTCTCT
>NW_012148197.1:856228-857936 GCF_000956105.1 Propithecus coquereli | reverse complement strand
AAAAAAAAAAGAAAAATTGAGTGTTTTGGAATTTATTATCTGATTCAGTAGTAATTCACATCACCTATGAACAAATAAAATTCAAACATCTTTGTTACTCATTAACAAAAACAAAAATATCAACCAACATTCATGTTGGAACTATTAAATACATTTATTTATCAATTGCAACCATAAGAAGGCTACAGATACAGGAGTTCAGCAAAAATCAATGACAGCAAGGGACTCAATATATAAATGGACAATGGCCAGGCCACATATAACAACAGAAGTGTAATCCACAACCTCTGCCACAACCAGTCCAGGAAGCCAATCTACAGACTCTTGCAGCAATCGGCTCTGAACAATCAGAACTTGGTCAATGTCTTCCAGCTTTCCTACTTTTTGTCCTCCTTTCCAACTCAAAACAAACCAGAGAAAGACAAATATGCTTCCGAACGCAATGGGAACCTCTGCTTCCCAATCATATAAGATACTCCATTTCTAGTTAGCCTACCCCCAGTTTCCCCTTGCTAACCACGTCCAATCAGAGCACAACCATGCTTCCCCCGAAACAAGGAGGGGTTTACTATAAAGTTCTCCCACTGCCCTTACTGCCTTTGAGTCTTTGCCAAATGCAAGTGATGGTGGCTGACCCCCTTGCTATAGCAAGCTCTGAGTAATTAGCCTTTGCTTATTCTCAGTTGGGAGAAGATCTTACTTTTATAACCATAAAAGCAGTCTATGAGAATCAATTGACTATATGAAATTGTAAATAAAGAGTATTTGATACTATATTATTGTTATTAATAATAGGTATACTATATATCTTTTGGATTAGTATAATTTTTAATAAACTTATGCTTGGACATACATGCATACTTTCTTTTTCAAAGTGCTAGTTGTTAAACATTTACCAGGACAGCACTGGGCTTATACTTTGTGAAATACAGATTAGGAAAAAACACAGAGGAGACAACATAGACTCTGAGTAGGAAAAGACAAACAAACTAGACTACCCTGAAAATATTCGCCTTGGGTCCTCTCTCACCTCAGTTTGGGATGCAAAATTTATACCACTTATGTGGCCCATAGAAAGTCCCCTCCCCCAACACACATACACCCCACCTTCTAAGAAATTAACATGTAAAGGATCCTAGACAACGATAACTTTGAAGAGTCTGATGAAAGCCAACACAAATCCTTTTTGGAGAAATACACCCAAATTTCAATACACCTACTATTCCACAGGTAAAGTCCTCCTGAAGATGTGCCCACAATCAAAATTGCAAATGATTTACCATAACCAAGAGCAAAGAAACACAATAGCAAGAATCATCACTGTAAGAACTAGGAATTACAATAAATAAATCCCTTGAAATACAAAAACATGAAAAACCTCATATTTATGAAAACTCCTTAGAGATACAGTTATAAATAGGGTTGGGTTTTTTTTTCTTCTATTGTAACTGCCTAGTGGCTATAAAACAAGCAAAATAAAACTAGGTATCTTATGTTTAAATTAGGTCTTTCTTAAAATTACCAAGGTGCTAAAAGAAATTGGAATTTGTTGTGGCTTATATAGACTTGGCTGTAATTACGGAAGTCTTTTGTACAAAGGCATTTCGTCCCATAAACTGCCACTGTACTGCTTGGCTGAAAAGAATCATGTAATACTAGCAGGTACTTCATAGAACCCCACAGAGGGGTTTGTGATGGGAGAACTCAG
>NW_012148197.1:829204-837618 GCF_000956105.1 Propithecus coquereli | reverse complement strand
CAATTTTCTGATGCCTTTCTACATTTTTTTGTTTTTATTTGTGTCTCAAAGACCTTGGCCTTTGGAATTTTGTATTCTGGACATCATTTTTCAGCTATACCAACTAATATTCCTGATGTCATTTTTTAAAACAATTATTTGTTAGAATAACATGGTGGGATCTCTAAAGCCTTAAGAATCTATGAAGATTAAATCTATGAGACAGCCAGCTATGGAACTTCAACCTTAATTCTACAAACTAAGAAAGAATCCTTGGAGTTCAAATTAAATTGAAATGAAACTAGTTGAATTTAAGTAATATTTTAGGCCCCAATGCTTAAGTACTTTATTTATGGACTAGAATTAAATAATGTTTAAAAATGAATTCATTTCTGAATTCAGCATCAAATAGGCTTGCTTCTGTTCCAGAGTTTTGTTTGTTATGAAATTGGCTATACTTGCTATTAATTTTTCAAACACATTTATGGCATCATGTCAACATTTAGAATAAACTTGCATTTCCATGGAAACCATTTTGGAGGGTTGGTTCCCACAATTAAGATCATAAGAGGGTTTTTTTTGGTCAAACTCCTTAGGAGGAATTGTAATTTCTTTGAACAAGGCAATTCTGTATTTAAAAATTAAAAGTGATTCATTGGAAAGTGTTCAGTATTATATTTTGAATATATTTCTATCAATTACTCTTTCTTAGAAGTTGTAATAATATATATAAAGACTGTACAACTTTTGAAATTATTATGTGCAGGTGGAAACTTCTGCTCTGGATGTATATTTTAAGGCTATAATTTCTGACTGTTGATAAATATAGAGCTAATTCAGAGGTGTCCCAGTTATATTCCAAAAGACATTCCTCCATGTGTCTAATGATATGACTGATTTGAAAACTGACAAAAGTGCTTTGCTGCTATACAGCTGACTATACTTGTTTAAAGGCTGTCCTTGTATAAAATGAACACTTGACTATTCCTCAAAATTTCCATTTCAACCTCTGCTACTGCCTTGAATCTAGGCTATTTTTGAGGATAATTTAAAAATAAATATATAAAAGGTGTACAACAGTTTGACATCTAGGTTTGAGCAAAGTCACTGTCCCAGGTAATTTGTAACAGGGAAGAAATCACTGGGAGAGAAAACTTATGCAATAGCACAATGTGGACCTGTCACGTCAATTCAGTGTCAGTCTCTGGCTAACCAAGGCAAACACCTCACTCTCCCTCTGTTTCTCCTTATTCTTTCTCTAGCTCCTTCTCGTCCGTTCTTTCTATTGATTGTTGGACCTGACAAATAGCACTGGCTTTGAATTGAACTAATAGGCATTTTGCCCACCCAAGAACCACAAAATATCTGGTGAGTTTCTCAACTTAGGATGTTGCAAGTAGCAGGCCATAACGCATTTCTAAGTCATACGGATTGCATTTTAGCATTGTTTCATCAGCATAACAGTGGTGTTATTCAATCACTGAAGATGATTTATGCATCTGAAAACCCACCTGTAGTTTCTATTGAATGAGATCTCTGGGTAGGGCTCTCATTTTTTCTTCTGAGTTCCCCTAGTGAATTTTGTCTTTAATGCATTGGGTTAAGTAAATAAGCCATTTCATTAAGCCAAACATTTCCCATTCCACGAAATGTTTCTCAAGTAACTCGATTAATGTTCAAAACCAATATTTGAGTAGGTGCATAATGTAATTAAAATTTCATAAAATTGCTATAATCATAGTAATTCGGAAATAAGCAACCTTATTTATCACACAAATGATTTCTTTGGATTTCTAACATGTATTTTATTTAGCTAATTCAATAACAAAAAATAAATATATACACATTTGCATACATATGCATATATGTATGTGTATACACACACACACACACACACACACACACACACACATACCCACACAAACACATATATATTCCCCTTCCTCCAAGAAAGTTTGTTCTTTCAAAGGCATATTTGACAACTGGTACTTTCCACTAACAAAAAGCCAATATTTTCTTGCAGACTGGTCTGTGGATGACTTAATAGGGTGAACACAAAGATGGCTAAATTCCATTTTATCTTGTGAATAAAATGACTTATTCCAGAAAGCTATCAGGTACTATGACATAACGTGGAAGGGAGTGATATTGAATTATTGAGGGAGTGATACTGAAAAATTGTTCCTCCATAAACCAAACATAACTCACTGATGTTCAATACTTTAGTTCTTATGTATAGTGGTGAGTGATATCATGTATATTATACTAGGTCAATTACTGTTGTTCACGTGTTTATGTATCTTTGCTGTCTGATATTTTTTCTTCCCTTAGTTTCCTTAAGTGTCTGTCACTGATTCTCAAACTTTCACGCAAATAAGTGTCAACATGGAATTTTTTAAAAATACAGATTCTTGGGTACAGAGATTCTGAGTAATTATAGCTGAAATGGAACCCGGGAATCTGCATTTTTCCAAGCATCTCAAGTGACTCTGATGCAGACGGTCCAAAAACTACACTTTGATAAATGCTGCTGGAGGGGTCTGAAATCTCATGTTTATGCTACTTCTATTGCAATTCCTCCTGCGCCTATTGGCATGCTCTGTTCATTTAAGACAGGCTGCTTCACAGTGTGTCTGCCTCAAAATGACACAACAGAGTAAAGTTTAGAATGGTGCTCTCTGATAGAAATATAACGTGAATTACATATGTAATTTAAAACTTTATAATAGCCTCATTTAAAAAATTAAAAAGAAATAGGTGACATTTAATTTTAATCATACATTTCCTTTAACCTTATATATCCAAAATATTATCATTTCAACATGTAATCAACAGAAAAACATTTAGATACTTTAATTCTCTTTTTCATACTAATAAGTCACATTTGACAGACTTCCAAATTAACGGCCAAGAGAAGATCTTACGATTCATAACTTACATCATGTCCCTCAGTAAAAAATCTTATGAGTCTCTCAAATCTTATCAAGAGTTCCTCAAACTACTGATGTGCTAATTAATTTGTAACCTACTGACACTTAAAAATACACTAATTTGTTTCTAAATCATAAAATTTTACTAATTTATTTCTAAATCGTAAAGTTTTACTAATCATCTAACATGCAAAACATTTTAGCCTATATGTCATAATCTATAGCCAATAATTCTATAACTTCTATATTGTACCCTCCAATAAAAAAAAGACAACTCCAATATAAAGAGTCTCCCTGTCTTCTCCTAAACTTTCTTATAAAAACATTCCAACTCATCACAGATTTTAAAGTACACCCAACTTTGTTGGTTTGTCATCCTGGGTCAATCCTCACATTTGGCTTCCAATAAACCTTTATCAAATTATTTCTGCCTCAACACATCCTTAATTTTGGCTGACACCAAATCTTCAGAATCTGGCATGTAATTTATACTTAACAACCTGTATCAGTTCAATAACTACATGTGGCAAATGGCTACCATAATACAGAGCACAGGACCACAGGGTAGCCTCACATGCCTATTTCCTAAAACCACACCAGTGTGTTAAAAAATAAACAAATCACACCATGACATGTCCAATACTTTAGTTCTTATGTATAGTGGTGAGTGAAAAGCCTCTTAATTTACATGCATCCAACAAATCCATTGGGAATGTTGTGATAGCCAGAAGTGCATCAAACTAAGCGGTATTGCCAAGGTCTGATTACCTGAGATACAGCCTATGGGATACGAAGCTATTTCCCTGCAGGTCCTTTTCTGTGGCCTAAGTGAGATTTTATGAAAGAAGACAGACTCCATGGAGGTGTCTGGGGTTTAGACATGTCATTCATTGGCCTTGAAATTCTGCAAAGATCCAGATTTTCTAAGCAATGGTTGGTAAAATAATTTGCTTTACTGTTGGATTTAAATAAACTCTACTTAGAAAATACTAACAAAATTTCAGTTCTATCTGCTTACAATATATTTTATTTTATTTATTTTTTTTTTTGAGACAGAGTCTCACTCTCTTCCCTGGGGCGAGTGCCGTGGTGTTCAGCCTAGCTCACAGCAACCTCGAACTCCTGGGCTGAAGCAATCCTGTCTCAGCCTCCCCAGTAGCTGGGACTACAGGCACGCGCCACCATGCCCGGCTAATTTTTTCTATATATATTTTTAGCTGTCCAATTAATTTCTTTCTATTTTTGGTAGAGAC
Organism: Propithecus coquereli; assembly: GCF_000956105.1. NCBI lineage: Eukaryota > Metazoa > Chordata > Mammalia > Primates > Indriidae > Propithecus > Propithecus coquereli. Next base: position 833,456 of record NW_012148197.1, on the reverse strand, counting down.
GGGGTCTTGCTCTTGCTCAGGCTGGTCTCGAACTCCTGAGCTCAGAACAATTCGCCCGCCTCGGCCTCCCAGAGTGCTAGGATTACAGGTGTGAGCCACCGCGCCCGGCCTACAATATATTTTAAAGGCACCTAGAAAGGTACAGACAAAATCAATTGCTAACGTTTACTGAGTGTCAACAATAGTTCTCAAAAGAACTAACATTTATTGAGTGATTTACTCTAAGCACCATTCTAATGGTTTTACATACATTATCTCATTTAATACTCACAGCAACTCAATGTGATACACACTATTATTATTCCCATTTTACAGATGGAAACAAATTGAAACAAAACGAAACATGACCCTGAGGCTTAGAGAGATGGAGCCACGTGGCCACGGCCACTTCAGTGAGTGGTAGAGCCAGATTTGTAACAAGGCAGTTGGATTCCGGGGTATGTAATCCTAACCCCTATATCAGAGTTTCTCCACCTTGGAACTATTATCATTTGAAGGTAGATAATACTTTGTCGTAGGGGCCTGTCCTGAGCACTGTAGGATGTATAGCAGCATCCTTGGCTTCTATCAACTAGACCAGTAGCATCTCACCCTGCAAAGTTGTAAAAACCAAAAATATCCCCAGGACATTGCCAAATGTGCCCTGGGGAGCAAAGTCATCTCTGATTGAGAATCACTGCTTTATATGAACTGCCTCTCTGTAACATGCGCGGAGTGTGCCAGGTGCCTTCTAGAAGGAGATACGACAACAGAAGCAAGAGGAACAGATGAGACGAGGGGCCATAAGCCAAGGGATGTAAGGGGCTCTGACAGCTGCCAAAGGCAAGAAAACCAGTTCTCCATGAGAACCTGCTCTAGGAGGAACCAGCCCTGCCAACACCTTGACTTTAGCCTGGTAATACTCATTTTGGACTTCTGACCTCCTGAACTGTAAGAAAATACATTTGTGGTGTTTTAAGCCATGAAGTTTATGGTAATTTTTTTCTAGTAGCACTAGAAAATGAATACAGGTTTTGGCCAAACTTCACCGCAGCTCTCTCAGGTAGGATTTCTTATTTCCATTTCCAGGATTAAGCAACAGCAAGTCAGACTCTTTAAGCAATTGGGGCTGGGTGTAGTGGCTCACACCTGTAATCCCAGAACTTTGCAGGGAGGATCCCTTGAAGCCAGGAGTTTGAGACCAGCCTGAGCAACAGAGTGAGACCCCTATCTCTATAAAAGATAAAAATTAGAAAAATTAGCCAGTCATAGTGTCATGTGCCTGTAGTCCCAGCTACTCAGGAGGCTGAGGCAAGAGGATCCCTTGAGCCTAGGAGTTTGAGGTTGCTGTGAGCTATAGTGATGCCACTGTACTCTACCTGGGTGACAGGGTGAGACCCTGCCTCATAAATTAATTAATTAATAGTGAGACTCAGGGTCCCAAAGCCAGGAAGGGTGAAACCAAGATTTAAAACTAGGTCCATTTTACTGCAAAATCAGGGCTTTTCCCATTGACCATGAGGTGTTTCATTCATTTCCCTAATACACAGATATAATACAATATTTATTTAATCTCAACTATTTCAAGATGTAGAACATGGATAACACTCTTTTGGGAGGACATCTGGAAACAAAATCCATTTCTAGATAGAAAAATATTTGGAAAAAAATACTAATGGCAATCTTCCTCTCTCATCTTAATTGTCAATTACACCTAAGAAGAGGATTCTTGTGATTTCCACATCGATCTGGAATAGGGACTCTTGGAGATTTGGAGAGAGAAGGTAGGAAAAACAGCAATCTTCTTTCAATGCAGACCAATGTCCTTAAACACCTGTGCTACCACAGATGCTGATCATTTTGACTGGCCTATTCATTTTTAAATTTTTGGAGTTTAAATGTCCTTAAAAAATCTAACTAACAAAATATAGGCTTGCAATCAGCATTCTTTTTAGCATTATGATTAAGCAGCAGATTAATCTGACCTATGTGCCCTGTTTTCAAGACAATTAAAATACTGGAAAAGGCATTAATGATATCATAGTCAATAAAAATGTTCTCATTATGCAAAGATCTCATTATCAGAAGTACGTTTATGGGTTATTTGCATATCTAACTATTTGGCTTCTAATATTCTTGCTTATACATCTACCTTTTTTGTCTTTTCTGCTGATTCTTGAATTTTTTCCCCACTTTGGACAGCTTTATAACATGACGCTGAAGAATAAGGGCTTTGGAGTTGGACAGCCGTAGCTCCAGGTCAATCCTGCACTAGCTGTGTGACCCTGAGTAAATGATTGAATCATTTTAAGCTATAGTTTCCTTGGTCATCAGAAGGATATATTAGGTTATTAAGTATGAAATGTCCAATTTCCTTAAGTACTAAGTTTGACAGTTGATCTCTCTGACATTTCACTTTGACACTTCTTGGGTTTTATTTTATTTTATTTTTTTAATTTTTATTGTGAAGATACATCATCATTCTTTCAAATGCACATTTTTTTTTAGATCAATTTTTGTGAAACCATGGATAAGTCAAAAGTTCATGTTATTTTTGAATGTGACTTCCATTGTGGAACCAATGCAGCACAAATAGCTTGAAATATCAACGAAGTGTTTGGGAAGGATGTGGCTAATGAATGCACAGTACATCGATGATTTAAAAAGTTCTATTCTGGTGATTTTAATCTTGAAAATGAGCCACATGGGTGACCTGAGACCAAGGTGGATAATGAGTGGAAAGTTGTAGGGGAAGTGAATCCATCTCAACCTACGCGTAAATTAGTAGCAAGGTTTGGTGTTACTATTCCAATAATATTGGACCATTGGAAACAAATGGGCAAGGTAAAGAAGCTGGATAAATGGGTTCTGCATGAATTAAACGAATGTCAGAAGAGAAATCACCTCAAAGCTTGCCTTTCTTTGCTATCGCAACATAAAGGTGAACCATTTCTACAGTGTGTTGTTATGTGTGATGAAAAATGGATTCTTTTTGACAATTGCCAAGTCTTTGGCATAATGGTTGGATAAAGATGAAGTGCCAGAATACAGTCCAAAACTGAATATTCATCAAAAAAAAGCTAATGGTGTCTGTTTGGCAGTCCAGCACTGGTATTATCCACTACAACTTCATGAAACCTGGTCAATGGATTACAACGGCTGTCTACTGCAACCAACTGGATGAAATAATGATGATGCTCATGATTAAGCAGCCAAGATTGTTCGATAGAGACAGGCCAATCCTGTTGCAAGACAACACTCGACCACATGTCTCACAAATAAGGCTGCTCACACTACAGGAGCTGGAATTGGAAACTCTCTGTCATCCACTATATTCACTGGACCTTGCACCAACTGACTACCACTTCCTCCAGGCTTTGGACCACGTCTTGCAAGGAAAATATTCAATTCTCAACAAGCTGTGGAAAACACCTTTTGCGATTTCATCGCCACTCTCTCTCCAGACTTTGCTGCTGGCATAAACAAGCTACCATTAAGATGTCAAAACTGTGTGGATAGTTTAGGTGCATACTTTGATTAATTGTACTGCTTCTTGTGTGAGATATAATAAACTATACTTTTAATTTGAAATCAGACATTTCAGATTTAATGACCTAATAATTACAGAACCTGCTTACAGGGCTGCAATGGGGATTCTCAAGACAACACAGAGGTCTTTTAGCACAGTGATTGCTTACTCTGAGATGCCTCCTGATCTTCTCCAGCTGCTTTTTTCCCCTTTTTTATTTATTCTTATAAACAGTATTTCCATTCTGACATCAAACTCTGCTATTCAGAACTGATGCCATGCCTTCTCTCTCTGCTCCCTGAAAATCTATCTGTATTTCGCATTTTAATGAATGGCAGTTCCAGTCCCTCATCCAATTGCCTGAATCAGAAAGTTGATGTCATCAGAATCTCCCTCCTCTGGTTCTCTGCCACCAGTCTTCTATCTCCTCTGCAAATCTGAGCAATTCTGGTGTGTTCTACCTCCCAGATGATTACTGTATCCTATCCTTCTCTTAAATCTGCACATTCACTACGTGAGTTCAGACTCTCATCATTTCTTTTTTTTCTCCTAAAGTGACTTCCCTGTCTCCAATTTGCCAGTCAGTCACCTGTTCTCCACAGCCCTGCCAGAGAGATCTTTTGATAAAATGTGTGTACAACCGTATTGTTCACCAGCTTAAAACCCTTCTTTTCTAAGAACCTTTAAATAACCTTTTTGATAGCAGAGCATCTGCCTACCTCTCCAGACTCATGTCCTATTGGT
>NW_012148197.1:822148-828329 GCF_000956105.1 Propithecus coquereli | reverse complement strand
TAAATCTTTTCAAATCTAGAGCAGACCCTACCCCCCACCAACCTCCTGTCTTTCCCCTGTCATTGATTTATTTCAGAAGTGGATCGATTGTCCTGTACAATGTACTACTGATTTATCAGTCAGTTTCCTTGAGGTGTCATTTGACTTTTTCCTAAATTTCCCATCATTGCTTTTTAAAACATCCCAGATAATTCTTATGTCCAGCCAAGGCTGAGGAAGAGTTGCCCTTTATCCATACAAAATTAGCATACTTGGAACACATTAGGCTTCTCTATGTCATTAAATCCATAGCCACTACCATCCACTGAGCACGTCTACTTCATGCTGGTCAACGTGCCAGGTCCATTTCTCACGTTAACCTCACCACCACCCTACCAAGAGGAAACTGAAGCTTAAAGTTGGGTGACTTGCACAAGGAACACAGCTGATAAGCAGTAAAGCTGGGATTCCAATCCTAGCCTATTGGACTCCCAAATCTATATTTTTACAACGATGCTGGCCTAAATGGCTCCTTATTTTCATTGAAGACTTAGGTGCAGTGGCATTTTAAATTGGAAGCACAGACTATCAACTGACAGACAAGCTGTGTTAAGTACCTTAATCTCCCAAAACACCAAGGTCATATCTTCATCAGCCTGTGGTTATGATTATTTCTGTCCTTACACTGGCTGGCTACACCTGTGCTGTCCAAATGATGGTCACTAGCCATGTGGGACTAATGAGTTATTAAAATGTGGCTATCCTAAGCTGAACTATAAGTGTAATACACACATTGAATTTTAAAGACTCCGTATGAAAAAAAACCCATAAACTATCTCATTCATACTTTAAAAAATTATTTACATGTTGAAATGATAACATTTTGGAAATACTGAATTTTAAATATATTATTTAAATTAATTTAATCTGTTTCTTTTTACTTTGTTTAATGTCATTATTAGACATTTCTAATTGCAACGGTGGCTCACATTATATTTCTATTGAACTAGACCCTGAACTCCTTGAGGGCAAGTAGGTCTTTGTAATTTCTGCACTTCCAACAACTGCCTGTTTTATAGTAGACATAACAAATGTAGGGCAAATGGTAGACCTTGAGTTCCATAATAGAGGTCATAAATACAAAAGTATAATTGATATGATGTCAGAATTCTCTCACTTTCTGTAAAATACTGATTAGAGATTTTTTGTTAAAAAATTCACATTAAACTTATTAAACTGATGATATACTTTACTTGAAGATGATGGCATTAACATTCTCAAATAAATATTTATCAATAGTAACAAAAAAAGTAGCAAATGTATATATTTTAGGCATAAAATATGTGGAAAAGATGGAAGGTAAATATCAGCGTCCACAGACTAAATGGTCTGTACTTGGATAAAACTGCTTTCAAAATCAAGCCTTGTGGTCATAAATCTCCTGAAGTTCAAGTGCTAATCAGATCCCTGGAGAGGCTGACTTTCTGGCTTCTGACCTGAAAGGTAAGCACTGCAAGGGCCAGGTCTGATCATGAAAGCAAAACCCTTGTAGACAGTGAGGATTTGACATAACTTCTGAAGTATCCACAGGGGTCAGGAGATTGTCAATGACAAGCATACTCAGCAGAAAACAGTGTTTTCTCCTCATGGAAACTTTACTGGCCCTGAACAGGTACCACCTAGGATAAGGTGGAAAGGTATCCTGCTGTCTCCAGTGCTTGTACTTTAAATATCTACCGACCTACCATCCACATATGTACATAGACACACACATCTATATGTGTGTATTTACACACACAGATAAACACACACGGAGACCAAACAGAAAACCCACCCTCGTGATATTTCAATGAATAGAATCCTCTTTGAAAAAGTCAGAGCTAAAATGAAATTCCATTTCTTATTAATATTTACCACCTGTCCACCTCCTCCTGACTAGTGCAGAATTATCTTTGTCTGGACCTTGGTAATGCCTCTGAACCAGGCTCCAGAAAATGGGCATCTGCTGCCTTTGGTTGAGTGAAGGATGAAAATGCACTGTTTTGGGCAACTCTAGTAGTTATTTAGAAGCCTGTCCATCTGAAAAAGGTTTGAAGATCTTTTCCCCTCATTTTCCTTATTATTGTAGTTAAAAGTATTTAAACCTAAACCATCATTTTCTGAGCTCATGAATTTAGTACCTGAAGTACCAAGTTTCACCATCCAGCATCTTTGTGAATATTATATTATTTTACCAGCAGCTAAAAAGAATAGCTATGCTTTATATATAACTCACTATATAAGCTATGCAAGAAGAACTATGCTTTAGATACATTTTTTAATTTTATTTTTAATTATTATGGGTACATAATAGTTGTATATATTTATAGGCTACATGGGATATTTTCATACAGGCTAAATACACTTTTATTAAAACAAACCAAAGAAACCATAAAAACTGGACTTTAGTTGAGATAAATATATAAATACCTTCATTCTCAACATTGCTCTTTCAAGAAGACCAAGAAATAACATTTGATTTTCCTATGGAATTTAATTATTCAGGATATAGAATTATGGTAGGGTGGCTCTCTACCTATACCCCCATTATCCAGTTTATTTTAAGTTTACTCTGCAATGGGGGGAATTTAACCACAGGGAATTTGTGTTACTGGTTCCACAGGGTACGTGAAAGTTAGACCTTTAACTGTAAGAGTCTGTGCAGGAAATGAATGAAGGAGCCAAATTCAATTAATTGCTCATATTATTTTACTATGTAAAAGAAATCAGAACTATGTTACTTCATAATCCTGTAACGTGGTTCACTTTATAACAACACCTGGATTCTGACTTTCATCCCCTCCAGTTTCACTGAAGTCTAATTGGCAGATACTTCCATGAGTGAAAGCAGAAGTTTAAGTAATAATACTGACAGCTCATTCATGGACAAGAAAGATAAATTCCAACGGTTTTCATAAAAGCTCATATTTATTCAGTGCGTCTATAACGGGAATAAAAGGTCAAGAATTTAACCTTCACAGCTGTCTAAGGAAGTAGATAATGTTACCACCCCCTTTTTTGGCAGAGAAGGAAACTGAGATTCGGTAACTTGCCAAAGTCATATTTTACTCTGCAGTGGACCTAGGATTCCTTCCTGATGAATCTTTTTTAAGGCTGTGTTTTCTTAAACACTAAACCACCAAACTTTGCATGACTTTGGTCTTGAATAGTCAGAACAGGACAAGGAGGCAAACCGCTATGGGAACTTGGCCTGCTATTTCTGTATTTTCTGGTCAATCAAATTGGTCAGATTCAACTACTTTGCTTTATAAGTAAAAGATATACCCAAGTTAACCTCAAGAGGTTTGATGACAAGATGCTACTGGGGAAGGAAAAGAGGTCCTTCCTGATTCTGAGTAAGTAGAAGAAATAAAGTCATATTCATTTATCCTTTAACAGAAGATATTTGGCTAGGTTTTAAAATTAGTCTTAGTTTTTAAAATTTGTTTTGTTTTTATATGAGACTCAACAAAATTCTCTCTTGGTCTCCACAGACAGGCTAAGAGATTGTATGTGTTAGCAGCAAAGGTACTTCATTCAAGGCTGTCTTAGCGAGAAAACTCACTTTTCACATGGTTCAGAAACATTTATCTATTTGGAACAGCACATCATGTAAAACAGCCTGTGGATCGAATATTTTGCTCCAGGTAAAGCTGTTCAAATCCTCAGCTGAATATACAGTAAACAGAACATTACACAGGAAGCTGCTGGAGGAACATATGGTCTTTGTCAACAGCGAAATCTCTGAACTGTACAGCGTCATTAGCAATGGGCTCACTTGATTCAGATACAGAACCACACGTGTTCGCGTAAACTCTGGTGACTCAAACACTTGCCCTGGTTAGGACCAGCTGACAGTGTCTGTCTTCTATTTAAAGGAGCATGGGAAAGTGGAGGGGGTACGTGACATGTAAAAGGATTGATTTCCCTATGACAAGCAGCAATATGCCTGCCCAAAGCTGGTATCTTATCATTTCAATGAGTCAGATCATTAAATTTGAATTATGGCCCATAACAATTCACTAGGCTAAAATGATGAAAAGCTGGTCTCTTGCCAGTAGAATTAAGCCCATATTACTTTGTTTTCAGCTAGGATAGTCAAACATATGTGTCACATAGCAGCCTTCCCTGGTGCAATGAAGATGCAAATTGGAAGCTACAAGCTATAGCCGTAAGTGATTTTTACCCTTATATATGGGAAAACACAAATTATTAATAAATAATTCACCTGAGAATTCTGATGTTTTCCTGCCTTGGGAGATGTTAGAACATTATGGGGGTATATTACCTTTAATCCATAAGTAAAACCCGTCCTTGGTGGCCTAGAAGACTATTTGTCTATTTCTAGCATATTTTTTTTTCCCCTTTGATAAATGGTTTATGTGTGGAGCATATTTAACCAGCTGCTTACTTGTCTTTGAACCCTAAAATTCCACAGGGCTTCTTGTAGCTAGTCTCCAAAAATGGCCTGTAAGAAGCCATGGCTTCTGGGAGTCATGCCCTGGCTAGTTCCCTTGCACACTGCATCTGGGCTCATCTGTGCAACCCAAAGAATGCAGTGGAAATGACACTGTGTGACTACCGAGACTAGGTTATGGGAATCAGTACAGCTTCTACCTTGCTCTGCTGGAATGCTTGCTAGTAGTCAGTTACCACGTAAGAAATTCAACTACCCTGATGGCTCCATGCTATGAAGATGCCCAAGTTACCCACAGGAAGAGGCTATGCAAAGAAAAAAAGAGAGAAGGAGATGAGTGGACAGGCCTCAGCTGGTCCAGCCATCTCAGCTAAGGGGCTAAATGTGAGTAGAGAAGCCGTCTTGCCCATTTCGATCCCCAAAGATGGCACATGGAGAAGAACCAAGGAACTCAGCCAATATCCAGGAAGAAGGCCCTATGCACATTACCTCAATTGAGCCATTCCAATCATCTCCAGACATTTAAGCCACCCTGGCTGAGGCTTCAGACATCAGGCAGTAAAGACAGGTCTTCCCAGCGGTACCAGGCCCAAATTCCAGGCACAGAGAATTAGGAACAGGATAACACGGTGCTATGTTATATCACCAAGTTTTGGAGTAGTTTTTTACACAGCAGTAGATTACTAGAGTGGGCTTTTGTGTGTCCTAAATACTGGTAAAAGTATACTCATTCTAAAATGTAGATTAGATTCTGCTTGGACTTCAAAAGAGAGCTGATACAAGCCCTTTCAAGGGAAGACCAGTTTCACATACAAGTTTTGTCAAGAAACTACTTTTTATAACTAACTCAAATTTCTCATGCTCCAAATACACTCATTCTCCTTATTTCTCTTCTTCTATTTCCAGGAATAGAGAGACTATCCAGTCACAGACTTTTACAAAATAACACATTTCATATCTAAAGGTCATTCTTAAATCACCAACTATATTTCTCTACTCTGGGATTCGAAAAATAGAAAAGACTTTGGAGTCAAGGTGATCTCTGACCTCCATTTGGATTCCTGCTCTGCTGCTTAAAAACCCTGTGATCTTATCTGGGTTCGTAAATTTCCGTTTCCGGTCCTTGTAAAGTGGGAGTAATGATGCCCAACTTAAATGTTTGTTGGGAAGGTTAGTAGGAGACCAAGTAGGTAAAATACATAGCACTATGCTGGATGTAATAAATGATAACCTTTTAAACATAGTATCTTCTGCCCTTTGCATCTTTGTTTCTCTACTTCACACTCTTTTCATGGACCTCACAGTTGAAGTAATCAAACCTGGGCATTGTGAAGTAATACGTATGTTAATAGGCTCGACTTAGCCATCCCACATTGCAGATATATTTCAAAACATCATTTTGTGCATGACAACTGTATACAATTTTTACTTGTCAATTAAAAAAATTCATGTTTTTAAAAAACCTAGACATCATAATTTACCTAATGTGACCTGAAATCTGAGGAGGTCAACGCAGAAGGGAAAGTGCAGGTGACCTTATTCTACCTGTTGGGTTATTTATTATCAAAAAACAAATAAATAGGGCCGGGCGCGGTGGCTCACGCCTGTGGTCCTAGCTCTCTGGGAGGCCAAGGCGGGTGGATTGTTTGAGCTCAGGAGTTCAAAACCAGCCTGAGCAAGAGCGAGACCCCGTCTCTACTTAAATTAGAAAGAAATTCATGTTTTTAAAAAACCTAGACATCATAA
>NW_012148197.1:806877-821812 GCF_000956105.1 Propithecus coquereli | reverse complement strand
TATTCAAGAATAAAAACTATTATCCTGGACACTGAATTCAAGAGCAACTAGTATGAATTGTTTCCATTTTGATGAATAGAGGGTTGAATGAAGAATTGAAGTCAGGCTCAGGATATATAAGAAAGAGTACTTTCTTTTCTTAAAACCCATAATAGAATTCGAAGGGAGAAAAGCTTTTGGTTTCCTTTTCCTTAGTATAAAATTTTTGTTAAAATACCATAAACTTGGTGGCTTTGATGGAGGAGAAAATGCAGACAATTATAATAGCTCTAACATAGGCTGGCTGTTGCTCACTCCTGAACACCGTCCTGTGTGCAGGGAGGGCTGCTAGGCACATATGATGGCCACTGAGCGAGGAATTGCCATCAGTGGCATTCTCTTAGAACACAAAGGACAGCCATATATACTATATATCAAATGTATAATAAAGATGGTGTATGAATGGGGATAATTACCATCCGAAGAACCATCATAACTTAGGAGTTTACAGATCCTGTAAATTTAGAGAGCTGCCAGTAGACTAATCAGCAATGCAGAAAGTAGAAAATGAAATAAGGCCTTGGTCACACTGCTGTTGCACTGCACAATGTCACTTTGTGTGGATTTGCAAATTTGAAGCTGCATCACTTCACACACAAATAAGAAGCTGAATAATAAACAGGAAGAGTGAGAATGATAGATCATGAGTAAAAATTAGCCTTGCTTTGTAATAAACACATGCTAAATAAGGGAGCTGAGTTTAAATAAATTTGACACATATCCAGTAGTGACAGTAATTGCATAAGGCACATGTACAGTGTTACCTTCCCGACTTGCACAGACACTGACCATTCAGCCAGCGGTTATTTTAACAAATCTTTTATTTGAATAGTGAAGACACATTTTATCACCTTAATCAAAACAGGGATTAGTTTCCTTGGGTAAGTTATACAAGAAAAGCAATTTAAGACTCAAATTCTAGAAATCTGATTGCTAGGAGGAGAAGTGTTACATCTACTAAAGCTGAGGAAGTATATTTATTTTTTTAAAATAAACAGGTATCTCGAATGGTAGATTTTTTTTTATTTTTTGCTTTATTTATCCGTATCTGAAATAAAGTAGTAACCTCTCCAAAGGGTTTTGGTGACCTGTAAGATTGGGATTTTGTACTATCAGAGGCAAAGTTCTACACAGTCACCAATAATCTGTCACTCAGCAGGTGGATATCAGAAGGAGACAGCTGCCTTTGTTGCAACACAATTGCTGCCTCTATAATTCCACTCTACTCCAAATTTACTGAACATTTTGGATTCATTCTACCCCTTACACGAATACAAATGATAACGCTGCTACCATTAAAAATAATTAAGTGCCTCTATCTCCTGGTATTGTGTTTGCATAAAGGCAAAGGCAAAATGAACACACAAAAAAAGACACTTCTTTTTTTTTTTTTTTTTGAGACAGAGTCTCACTGTGTTGCCCAGGCTAGAGTGCCGTGGCATCATCCTAGCTCACAGCAGCCTCAAACTCCTGGGCTCAAGCGATCCTTTTGCCTCAGCCTCCCAAGTAGCTGGGACTACAGGCATGCGCCACCATGCCCAGCTAATTTTTTCTATATATTTTTAGTTGTCCGATTAATTTCTTTGTCTTTTTAGTAGAGACGGGGTCTCGCTCTTGCTCAGGCTGATCTCGAACTCCTGAGCTCAAACAATCCGCCCACCTCGGCCTCCCAGAGTGCTAGGATTACAGGCGTGAGCCACCGTATCCGGCCAAAAGACATTTCTGGTACACAGATCAGTTAAACAATGTGGGAGATTGTTTTAAAAAAAAATGGTTCCAGTAATGTCTCTTAGCAGGATGTCTTTTTTTCCCTTCACATCTGTCTGGTCTGCCATAATGAGAAAATGTTTACGACTGAATTGTTCACTAGACCCCAATCAGGAGTTATCACAGTTTGGGCAGTTGGGCTCTTCCCTTCCATATTTGTATATTCATTATAAGAGGCGGTTTTGAATGGTGCCTGTGAGTCTTGTCTGTTTCATAGCTGTCAACTATTATGATGTTACAGAATTCTGCATACTATTACAGAATACAAACTGATTAGAAGCTTAGCCCAAAGGAATGTAAACAGGAGGGGTTTTGGAATGAGAACCTAAAAATGAGTCCAGTTGCTTTTCCACGGGAAAATTTGTTAGCATGGCTATTTTCACTGTTTTGGGGAAATTATATGCATTTTAACCATATGTATCTCTATCTAAATTTAGATTTTGCTACCCAGGGGACATTTGATAATGTCTAGAGACATTTTTATTTGGCATAGCTTGGGAGTGGGGAAGGAGGATGTTATTGGTGGTATCTAGTGCGTAGAGACCAAGAATGCTGCTAAACACCCTTCAAGACACAGGGCGCCCTTGCACAAGAAAGAATTGGCTCCCCCAAAATGACGACATTGCCAAGTTTGAGAAACTCTGATTTAGACAGACAGTATCACTATTTAAGGTGAGGAAGGCACAACTGTCTTTTTCATACATAATCCCAAGTCCTCAAGTACCAAATTCAGCAACATGTAGCTCACTCCATAGCTTTTGTGAATTCTGCTTCTTTTATTTGTTTATATTATTAAGAGGACATAAAGCCTTCTGTGACACTCTGCAGCCACCAGAGAGTTCCAAGTTCCTTCATGTCAGAAACTCTTTAACAAGGCAGAGACAAGGAGACATTTGTTTATTGGGCTAAGACACTGAGGGTGAAGTTTCACAGCATCCAGGAAAAGTTGAACTTCTGTCGCTTTCCCACCCCTTTCCATGGTCACGTCCCTCTTCTCTTCCTCTTAATATTTTTCCTTTTTAATTTTCTTTCTTGATCCCTCTGATGTGCTTCAATGTGGGAGTTTGAAATATTTTCTTGGTCAAATTTAACTCATTTGCATTCTATGTAACACATATCTATTGAGTGGTTTATATATATCCCTTGAGGGAGATGTTTTTTTTTCTCCCACAAGCACTTAGCACATAACTAGAGTGAGAGAATCTTAAATTTTTTGTTGAGTGTGGATAGGTAGAGAGCTTAGGGCTTTCTGGCAAGAATGACAGAGGCAATTGATGAGCAAAAGTTCAATGTTAGCAGAGAGCAAGGTGTCCTTCGAGAATGACTCACTGTCTAGTTTTTGCACTGTGGGTAGCTTCGGAAATTATTGACAGTTAAAGACCACAAGTGCTGGTTGGCTATAGAACATGTAGGGACCTAAGGCTAATGAAAAAGTTTCTTCTTTGTTGGGTGACAAGACAGAAATCTGAAAGATTTCAGAGCAAGGGAATGCTGCAAGTGCATAGGCACGTAAGGAAGATTAATCTGGATAACAGTGGGCAGAATGCATTGGAAGGCAGAAAAAGTGGACATGCGGGGCCAGGTAGAGAATGGGAACTTGAACTGGGGGGCTTGCACTGGGGAAGATGGAGAAGGATTAGTAAGTGAGGCTGTGATAAAGTTGTTAGAATGGCCCTGGACTACCAACAGAGTGTGAAAAACAAGGCTGATTGAATCAGAGGTGATTCAAGGCTTCTTGGAGGATGATGAACTCATTAAAAGAAATCCAAATTCAGAAGGAAGAACAGTCTAGGGGAAATATAATGAGATCAGTTTTGAACTTGTTAAACTTGAGATATTAGGGAAAACTTCAAGTAGACATTTCTATCGTGCAATTCAGCATATAAGAAGGAAGCTAAAGAGAGAGGTTAGAGATGAAGAAATAATTTGGGGAAGGTGAGAATCATTTATATGGTGATGATAGTTAAAGCCACAGAATTGGGATGAGACCACAGAGGGAAAGAAAGAAAAGAGAAGGGGACAGGACCTTGGGAGATGCTCTCATTTGAGGGCATGAAAATACAATTGCTCATCAGTTTAACAAAGAAAAGAAAAGAAAAGAAAAGAAAGAAAGAAAGAAAGAAAGAAAGAAAGAAAGAAAGAAAGAAAGAAAGAAAGAAAGAAAAAAGAAAAGAAAAGAAAAGAAAAGAAAGAAAGAAAGAAAGAAAGAAAGAAAGAAAGAAAGAAAGAAAGAAAGAAAAAAGAAAAGAAACAAGTGAGAGAGACAGAGAAGGAATAGAGTGGGTGCTGCAGAATGAGGATATCACTGAGATAAAAGCTAGGCAAGGATTAGGTATGAAGAAATTAGGGAGTAGATTAAACTAAGGATGGGTCAAAAAGGATAAAGACTGAGAAAAGGTCAGTGGATTATTAGGAGGTTATCACGGACCACCAGGTTACTGTCGATGATTACAAGAGAGGATGGATTGTAAAGTCTGTAGAGAGATGAGGGAGGACATAAATGTTGGGAAAGGAAAGAGAGAAGAGAAAGAAGAGGGGTACGCAGGAGTGGATGCATTTCTAGGCTACAGGCCTCTAAGTATGTCTCTGTACAGCAAGAAAAGAGCCCAAATCACCGACTCCTATGTCAGTGGAGTCACTGACTCCTAATAATAAACCGCATCTTCTTTGACTTCTGTTTTTCCTTCTGTTCCTGAACTATAGTTATAGAAAACAAAATCTGACATGAAAAACAAAAATGAAAAGGGACATGACCCAGCGCTGTATAGGTAGAAATGGACACAGGAATACCAGCATTTTAGGTTTATACTACAAAAAATAAGGCAAGGACAACATATAACTCCAGACTTTCTTTATGCTATCGTTACTAAACTTCCAGACTCATGAACAAAAGCATTCATTAATGCTTCCTTTCAAAGACCCAGTTCCTGAGATTTGGATATCCTTGTCTTCAAATGAATGTTGGATAAATCTGATGTGTCTTACATTTTTATGAATTGAGGCAGGCCAAAGAAAACGTTATAATTTTTAAAGGGGGTATAGGAAGGAGGTGTAATTTGGTAACATCTACATTAGCCAATCATTTCCTAATTTATTGACTTAAACTGTCAGCAGTGCCACAGAAGAAGTGGTTTTCACAGATTGAAATGGCTTTTGGTTAGAGTGGCTATAGTGGTACCTAATCCCATCCTTACTCAATAATAGACCACTGAGGTATAATTTAGGATTCATGAAGCCAACCACTCTCTTATATTAATCCTAACTATCAGGGAACAGATCATAGCTTAGAGCCATTGGAAGGTGGTTCCTCTCCCACTGCAGGTCTTGGAATGGATATGTTTGATGTGAACATCTGCTTTGTCAGGTTAATGGAGACACTGTCCAGACTACCCAGATGTTCTCAGAGGTGCAAGTCCCTTCTTGGGACCCTTGACAGAAGTGGACACTGCAGACACCCAACAAATCAGGGTGTTGTTTCTGGGAGGACCAGCAGTTGGTACAAAGCTCAAGTGGTCGAGATTAATAGATTCCAAACTGTGTGTCAGCACTGGGACTCTGTTATCAACTAAACCTTAACACAGAACTTTGGAGAAGAACATGAATACAAGTGGAGGCACTTTTTGGTGACCAGAAGAACAAAGAAGGCCAGTGTCCCATCTTTTTAGCCTTTCTTTAAGTGACCTTGAGACATCTCTGGAAAAAAAAAAAAAAAGCACTCGAAACTGTCTTCTTTGATCATCCCTGAGAAACCAATCAAATCCCGAACAACAAAAAAAGCGTTTTAATGGTACTAATAATAACAGAAGATTGCCTGGCACATAGGTCAGTCAATAGTAATTTTAAGTCCTTTAAAAAAAATTTGATGAATAAATCTTAAAGTCCTGCTACATTTTAGGTGCTGAAAATACACTGATTTTAAAGCAAGACAGAAAAAACCTCACCCCTCTCTCACGAAATTATGACGGCCTGACAGCTATATTAGTTATTCTCATTGATCTCCATGTCCTTCATGATGTAGATATGGATATTTTTGTTTTTTAACAGCTGAGGAAATCTACACTCAGGAATATTAATGATGTGACATGCCCCAGGGTCCTCGGCTGAGAGATCACACTCGGACCTTTCATTCCAAAGCCAGGTTCATAGCCCCTGCTTCTCAAAGTTTCAGTGTGGAGATCTGAAGCAAATTCTAATGTCAGGGGCATGGGATCAGACCTAACAATATTCCCAGGTTCTCTTTACTCCAAATGCCCTCAGGCAAGAAGAGAGCACATCATCATCATTTCTTTATCAAACTCAACACTCCCTCTTCAAATGATACCTTAGGAGAAAAGGTCAAGGTGAATTACCTTAAATGGGCTCAGATTAGATTCTATTGTATACCCAGCAGATTTGTAATTCACTGGCATAGATCTCTATTTAATATTTTTTCATATAGCAGGATTTGAAATTTAAAAAAACATACTGGGTTTCTCCATGCTGTTGCTGTTCTAATGTTACATTGTGGATAGTTTCTAATATTATTTTTTATTTCCTGTCTGAGTTCTTGTAAGAGTGAGAAATAAGAAAATTGGCTTCCCTTTAAAATGAGCCTGCTATGACTTGTTTTTGAATATTAAACAAAGCAATAAAATTAAAATAGCTCTTTGGGAAGAAGACTCAGTACACTAGCCATATTCTGCTTTTACAAAAAGAAAAGTCCTCTGAGATGGAAAGAAAGCCTTTCTCATGTCAAATGCACACATTTGTTTATGAAAGAGATGTCTTGTTTGTTAACTTACTGTAAAAGATGGAAACAATTAGAAAAACTACAAGGAAAGACACATTTGGGGCAAAACATGAGCTTATAGGACACACAAAACTCTGCAACTAGTTTACGGTTAGAGTAGTTAAGATAGAAGTATCATGAAAATCACTAACATTCTGTTTTAGGATTTATTTCCCACTCAGGTCACAGGCAACTGTCTCTTTTAGTTTGCAACAAAATAATAAATAATAATGAAAAAAAGAAACTCACCCCTCCATTTCTTCTTGCCACAAAGAAATCCTCACTGCAGTTTTATTATCCTTCAAAAGACAACACTGCTTGTTTTTCAGAGTGCTAGGTCAATGGAAGAACACACTTTCATATTAACTTAAAGTGCATTTCACAGCTTATTTCTGATTTTATGGCACATCTTCTAGTTTCTGCTAGCAGAAAAAAAAATCTGCTTTCATAGTGGAAGTCTGACAAGTTATTTCAACTATATTAAGAGCAGGCTACACAGTCAGTTGCTCTTTTGTGCTTTCTTGGCATTCCTACAGTACCAAGTAGAAATAAGGGGTCAAAATGTTGGAGTTTGGGGGATAACCATGGAATTATGCTAACTCTTGGATTTCTATTAAGAAAGACATCCAAAGGAAAAGTTTCTTCTAAATGCAAGCTCTTGGCAATATAGATTCAATTCAACGATCAAAAAAGGTGGTCACTATCTTTACCAACCAACCAACCAACCAAAAAAGTAGCAAGAAAGGTTGATTTATGGCTGTAGCAAACACTTCTACATTTGTCTTAGCCCAAGTCTTTGAGAAAGCAGAGCCTGAAGCATGGATTAAGGTGCTAACATTTTATTTCAGAGACATACGCCTGAAGCAAGGAGAGTGAGAACAAAGACGTGAGACGAGGAAATGAGCAAGGTGATGCAATATGATTAATCAGTGCACTGGTACTGTTTCAAAACGATCCACCAGGAACCTGGGCAGGCCCCTCAGAAGGCATGCTTGCTCACTCTTACGCAGGAGTCTAGCGCAGGACTCTGAGGAGGAACACACTTTGGAGAGGTCCACAGAAGAGAGAAATGAGAGAGCACCTTGGGCTCAGCTTCCTCTCCTATGTCACAGGTCACCTAAAGGGAGATCCCACCTCTGCACTTCAGGTTGCTTCTGGCCCCTCTGCAGCCACTGATGATGCTACATCCCATTTGTGCAGTCTTACATTCCATTAAAGTTCAGAAAAGGAGAGACATGGCTTAAGTGGGGAGGCAGTCATGAGAGAAAGAAGGAGGTGGCCAAGGGAACCTGAGAAGGTGCGTCACGTGGGTCCAGTTCAATTTTAGATTGAGCTTACAGATGCAGTTCTGAGCTTCCTAACAGTTAAAAAAGAAATAAGCCTTATCAGTAATACGGTTTGCTAAATCCATAAAATAAGATCAAGCTGGCAGCTCAGAATACAACTATTACTGATACTGAATCATGCAGACTTTTTTTTCCAATGGGACACTGTCACTGTTTCAGAAAATAAATCGTGTCCTCATTAACAGTAAATAAAAGAATGAGTTTCATAACATTGTTTCTTCAGCCCTTTAATGGTGGATAATGATATGCTGGCAAAGTATGTTTTGGTAAATGTCAGAGGGAGTCTAACGAGGCAGTAGAGGTGTGATAAATTTTAACATGTACAAAAGAAAGTACAGATATCATAGCCTTCAGGCAGTGTCCCACAACATTTATTCTCTCAAATTCACTTTTGATATATTTAAAGCATCATTTATACTCTGGGAGAGATTCATAGCTTCTCTGGGGATAATATAACGTACCACACAAGGCTATCACAAGAATTAAACAAGACAGTGTATAGAAAATTCTACTGACATAAGATTTGAAGCTCAATAAATGACAGCAGAGAGGGAGAAACAAAAGCCCAGAGAAATCTCAAGACTGAAAGCATTTGTGGCTAAGAAAATACATACTACCTTTAACAATGTCAGAAAGAGAGGCTGTTTTGAAAGGGAAGATTATTTCAGCATGTGATGTGCTGAGATCAATAAGATATTTATGTTGAAATGCCCGTTACAAAAAATATGGTTGCAAATTGAGGTTAGGGGATCTAAGTTCCTTGCAGTTAAAAAGGGTCTTGAAAATTTCAAATTCCTGAATTATTAACACATGGTTAGATATAGGGTAGACACAAATGACTTTCTCCACTGAGTTATGGAATTTCTCCTCTAATCTCATAAATTCTCTTAGTCCTTAATTTTTTCTCTTATCTGACTTTCTCCAGCATTTCAACTGTTTACTCATTTATACCCCATTTATTTCCTCCTCTCCTGGCCAACTTTACTCCTCTTGCTGCTTATTAGTTAAGTAGAATTAGTAAAGGAAAAGCCTGCTCCTAAGTAGTGGATGCTATAAAATGACAGTCTAATAAGACAGAGGTCAGCTCTTTATTTTGGAGCCTATGAGAAATTTTAAAATTAATCTGAATCTTTAACTTCAATGAACTCAGTAAGAGCTTGCTGAATTGTGACCACAAATTGCAGCAAGAATAAAATTAGTGACAGAGTAGTATAGTTTCCGTTCTTCAAGAGCTTAAAATCTTGTGAGACAGATACGAATTTTACTTACAATATAGCTCAATAATAGAATAAAACAGTGAAATTAAGTGTGAAAGTGAACAATGCATCCAATTGGTATTCATTCAATGGAGAGAAAAATCTGGAAATTGAAAGCGTGAGGACCTTAGACAACTGAAAAATAGCACCAACTGAATCATTGTTTCTTTTTTTTTTTTTTTTTTTTGCGGGAGAGGATGTCCTTGGTCCAAATTTGCAGTGTCCTAAAGCAGCAGTCCCCAGCATTTTTGGCACCAGGAACTGGTTTCACGGAAGACAATTTTTCCACGGACAGGGGTGGTGAGGGGCTGGTTTCAGGATGATTCAAGCCCATTACATTTATTGTGCAGTCAAACCTCTCTGCTAATGATAATCTGTATTTGCAGCGCTCCCCAGCCTAGCATCACCACCTCAGCTCCACCTCAGATCATCAGGCACTAGATTCTCATAAGGAGCCGTGCAACCTGGATCCCTCCGCATGCAGGGATCCCTGGAAGTTTACAGTAGGGTTTGCGCTCTTACGAGAATCCGAAGCCAGGACTGATCTGACAGGAGGCGGAGCTCATGTGGTGATGCGAGCAATGGGAGTGGCTGTCAATACAGATGAAGCTTCACTAGCTCACCCTGTGCTCACCTCCTGCTGTGTGGCCTGTTTCCTAACAGGCCACAGACTAGAACCAGTCGACTGCCTGGGAGTTAGGGACCTCAGTCCTAAAGCTTCAAAATGATAGTTAACTCTTCAGTTAGGAATCATCAGAATGACTGAAGGCTGTTGCCATCAGCCTCCTTTATCAGTGTGAAGATAATATCCCCACCCAACACCCTCCAAAAAGAAAAAAGACGAATGAAGAAAAGAGGAAAGAACAAAATGCATAATTATTCACTTTCCATATGAGATTTTGCTAAAGAGGAAAAACTGGAAACCTTCAATACCAGAAATTGGAGTACCCAATTTCCAGACAGAAAGTAAATGCTATGAGAGAAAATGGCTCAAATTAAAGGTGGCTTTCTAAAACCATTATAGCAAAAGACAGCACTGTGAGAGAGAAGGTATTTTCAAATCAGCGCAGGATTTGTAAAGAATGTGTTTCTCATGCTGTGTTTTGTATAGGAGTGATCTGCAACATCCTTTCTCAGGCAAAGCTCATCTTTAACCCTGTCGGGCCTGCCAACACCCGGGGTTAATGCTCAAAGGAAGCAAGATCAAGGGATGTTCAACAGACAACATCTTCTGGTACATTCCTCCTCTTTGGCCTCTTCAACAGGGCAAACACAGGCAACAGGTGGATAATTGAGGTATTTAAAATAGGTTTTTAATCATGTTTTAATTTATTCTTTATGTGAGTTGAATAGTGTCCCCCAAAAAGATATGTCCACGTTTTAACCCCTGCTACCTGTGAATGTGACCTTACTTAGTTACAAGGTCTTTGCTGAAGTAATTAAATGAAGGATCTTGGAATGAGGTCATACTAAGTTAGATGGACCCTAAATCCAATGACCGATGATGTTCTTATAAGAGAAACAGAGGGAGAATTGACACAGAAACATACTGGAAAGAAGATCATGTTAGGACCGAAGTAGAGATTTAAGCGATGCAGCTACAAGCCAAGGAAAGTCACGGATTACTCACATCCACTAGGAGAAAGGAAAGAGGCATTGAACATACTCTCCCCCAGAGCCTCCACAGGAAACAACCCTACTGACACTTTGACTTCAGCTTTCTGCCCCACGCCCCCAGAACTTTGAGCAAATACATTTCTATTGTTCAAGCCACCCAGTTTATAATAACTTCTTAAAGCAACCCTAGGAAACTACTACACCCTATCAAGAACAAGAATTAAAAACATGTTTTTGAACAAAATAGAAAAGCCCATCAACTATATTTTATCTCCCAGAATCATGAGAATATTTAGATCTGGAGAAAAACTAATTATGAAAGAAAGCAATGTACAGATGCTTTGCTCTAAATATTCCAAGCAAAACATCATTAATTTGAACTAACTTGATGGAAAGTGCTTCTAAAACAGTCAAGAATAATAGTAGAATATTTTCATATACCCACATATTATCAGAAAGAGGTTTAACGCAGGTTTAAGAATGATCCCACTGTAATCACTAAACAAATCCTTTACGGCTCTCTCTGAACTACAGGATGAAGCGCACACACTTCGTGTAGCCTGCTAAGCCCTGGTCTTTGCGATCTGGATGCTGCTCCTCTTCCCACATCATCTCCCGTTACTCCCTCAAATACTCTCCACACCCACCCATAGGAAATCACTTGTACGTTACACTTCACCCCTCTTTGCCTTTGTCTATATTGTTCTCATTTGACTGAAACCTGTTAGTTAACACCAGTAACCACTTACTTAGCTTTTACCATTGACCAACCCAACTACTTCACAGCTAGGCACTTTCTAAATATAACATTGACTTTTTATGAGAACATTGAAAGATATATATTATCACTTCCATTTTACAGGTGGGGAAACAGTTATAAAGGTTAAGCAATATGCCCAAGGTCGGACTGTTGGTAAATCATGATTTGAATCCACAACTCTGTGATACCAAAGCCATGCCCACATCCTTTCCTCTTTTGGGTTGAGCTCCTACTCATCCTTCAAGCTTCAGCTGAATGACATCCCAGCAGGAAGTCTTCCCAATAGCTCCAGGCAGAGTTTAGTACTTCTAGGCTGATATTGACACTGTTTATATCTCAATATCATGCCTCAAATCCTTGTCATTAGGGTTACATACCCTTGTGATTGACCAAGGAAAGAGATTTAAGGAAATACGTAGACACACACACACACACACACACACCAATTCTCTTTATTTGTGGTAGTTATGTCCTATAAAGTTGCCGTGGACACTAAATTAGCAAATATCCAACTATTACTCCTACAGGAAATACATACATACATACATATATATATATACATTACACTTTTTTTTCACACATACACACATCTTTTTCCTTCAGTCTCTTTCCTTGGTCTGTTGTTCTATTTTCTGAAGGTGTGGCTATGCAATCTGGGTCCTTGTTAGGTCTGGCTGATACATATATGAGACCTGACGTTGCCAAATAGATTCTCTTGGCATCAGAGTCCCATCAGATCTCTTTTCTGATCATTGTGGCCTTGCCATTGAATGCCTCTAAACTCTGCTTCTCTTTGCACAGAAGACCTCCCATCTACTTCTTGCTTAGACCTTTCAGTAAAGGTTAAAAAGGTATTTGAGTTTGAAATAGAGCATCTTCACACTCTCTATTAAATTATCTCTGAGAGACAATATTGCATTCTGCTTTCAAATAATAAGGCATGTCTGAGTATATGCAGTGTATGAGGATACAGCACGGTGTTGAATTGCAGGAGCTGGTAATTTATACATTGCTCTCGCTTATGAGAACTCTGATTTACAGTACTGTGGGGGGCCCTTGGGGCCTGCATACCCTCTGTGAAACCAAGCTTACCTTACCAAAAACAAATGAAAAATTCTGAATGATTCATTAAAATTTACTGATACTGTCAGTGTAAGTGATCTATTTAATGGTTGATTGGATTAAGGATAGGAGGAAAGGCTGTTGGAAGGCTGAACCCCTCCCTCTCCTGATGCTCCATGCATGTTCTAGGACTTTGGGGTGTCTTATATCTTTCATTGGTTTGGCTTTTGGGGGCTACCATACTAAATTAGCCAATGAGGCCAATCTAAGTTCAGGGTCAGGGGTGAAAAATCAGGGATAAAAATATCCCAGGTAATTCCCCTAGAGGAGTGATAAATACTCCATTAAATCTATCCCTTAAGCCCTCCTCTCACCCCCATGAAACTCCACACAGACAGAACACACACACACACCAGCTATAAACTCGTCTTAGAGCTTTGTCATTGGTTCTTTCCCTGTGTTCTGCACAAAACTAACACATAGAAAGTTCAGTAAAAGCTATTGTACCCTCATCCTGGGATGGGCAGTGCGAGCAGGTGGATTGGATGGAATTTGAGGTTAGCCGGAGGAGGCAGGAAGAAGAAGGAGGAGGGGAGAAATTATACATCAAGCAAAAAATATCTTTTTGGAAAATGAAAACTGGGAAGCATAGGAAAGACAGCATGGAATGTAACTTTATGTGTAAAGCTGCTTCTAAACCAAAGGTTAAGAAGTTTGACTTCAAGAAGTTTATTCCTGAAATCTTCTTGCTTCCATTCAATACATCTGAGCACTCAATTATGAGTCAAATTGAAGGGGTTGGCACTGATAACTAAGGCCTCCTTAAGAGGGTCAGCCTTTCCAAACAGGCTTGATCAGACAGCATGATAACAATGAACTTGTATTGTGAGAACTGGATTGGCTGAAAATTCCCATTCGTTACTCATAGTTTTCTCATTTCTCGTTTGAGAGTAATTTCCACAGAGGCTTTTCTTTTTTTAATAGTTACCACTTGTATAAGTGTGTGTGTGTGTGTGTGTGTGTGTGTGTGTGTAACTATTATCTGCCTTTCATTTTACTTTTCTTTACAATTGTCTTACTGTTCACTTATCCAGTTTATAGTATTTCATGAAAGTGATATAAGTCATCCTGGCTGAACTCTCAATTACAGGTTTTCAGATCAGGCTCAATATTACACTTTATGTTTTATTTTGAACACAGTGGTTTTGTAAAATTATTATTCTAGCATTTACTTTGCAGAGGGCTCCTAGCCAACTTTACATTGCCTGAACACTTACGTTTTTCCGAAAACACGAGTATCACTCATTCATTTGGAAGTTATTTATTGTGTACCAAGCACAGTTCTAGGCTCTGAAAATACAGACGAGAACAAGACACTCAGGTGCTTGCCTTTGTATAACATGTATTCTAACAGGAGACACAGAAAGGTAATAAATAAATGTATGACGTAGGTAGTGACAAGGGCTAAGATGAAAATTACAGCAAGAAAAGGAGTTAGAGAGTGATGAGAAGCAGTGGGTCCTCTTTCAAATAGCAGAGTCAGGGAAGGCTTCTCCAAGCAGATGGCATTTGAGCAGATACCTGAAGGGCAGGATGGAGCCACCCAGCTAGTGAGCTCAGCAAAGAGCATCATGAGCAATGGGAATGGTAATGCAAAGGCTACAAGGCAGGAAAAGCGTGAATTATTCAGGCAACAGTAAGAAAGCTGAAGAAGGAAGAAAAGGAGGAATAAAGGCTGAGCATGGCAGCAGAGGAATCTGGAGAATTTCTGAGAGGTTCACATGCTTGGGAGCCAGAGAGAAAATGAGGGTAGGTAAGGCAACTTTGAGGCAGCATTTATTACTCTTTTCCCCACCTACCAACCGCTGACAAGGTCATTAGAAGGAGAGAGTTAGGATCACCCTGGATGTCATTGCCATTGCTGTATTCTGCAAACACAAACAAGTGTAAATGCTACACACACAAAGGGAAAGCCATGGTGCTATAGTTGCTTTTCAGCCTTGATTTCACACTAGCTGTAAGAGATTTATTCACCAAATCATCCGGGGACTCTGCAATTTAATCAGAACATGATCTGTCATTTCCAGAATACAGTAGGTGTCCTCATTTGTGCTCACGCAGTATCATAACTATTCACAGACTTCCAAAATCATTTCTATTCAGACCCTTGTCCTTACCTGACCTTGACATACTGAAAGCATTTATGAAGCCTGCAATTTATTCCTTTCTCTTTTAATCTGAGTTATTGGCTGAACTCTTGGTCATACTTGGTTAATTTGCCTTTACCTTTAGGCAGAAATCTATGTGGCTACAAACTGCT
>NW_012148197.1:805085-806167 GCF_000956105.1 Propithecus coquereli | reverse complement strand
TTTATTTTCTTTTAAAAAGGGAGTGTCTATTTCTTTTTACTAAATTTCTCTTGCCTCTAGTCTCACCAAATCACTGTGACAAAAGTTGAAAAGTTAACTCTAGCTCTTTATAGCTATATGTTTATGTCTTTGAATATGGATTTTTGACAGTCACTCAAAACAACTAGTAAACTAAAAGGGGAGGGGAGAAAATATGCACATTTCTATTAGCTAGAAAAACAAATTCCTTATTAGAATTAGCTCTTTGATTTTTTTTAAAGTTACCAAAGCATCCTTTATTTATTACTCAGAGTTTTATCCACCACTGTATTCACTTCTGGGTGGCATGTGGCTATTAAGCTGAGAGCTGTGCTGCGTGGGAGCAAAGATACCTAAGGTGGAATGAAAGGTGGGGCTGGAGATGTAACAGTCATTCAAATAAACCTCTCTCTCTGCATTTTCTATTCCTTATCTCTAAATTTAATCTGAATTCTTTTCTCCATAAATAAGGTATCAATATGGTGACTCACTTGACTTATGTATCTGATAACACCATAGTCAATGAAAAATTTTCTATGAATTATCCATGGACAGCTTTGTTTCACACATAATGATAATTCTGGTGATATCTCAATGAATATTGGATTTGGACCACTGAATAACATGCTTGTAGATGAATAACTCTTTGTAAGACTATGTTATAAGCATTTAATCCATCATTATCATTTGATTCCCAAATATAGTAAGTTTTTCAGTATATGCAGTTAGCATTTTGGCAAATGGAGGTTCCTTTTCTGAGAGTTTGGAACTGGGACTGGAAGATTTCAACTACAATAAGGGCTGGTCTCTTGGAGAGAGAAGATGCAAAATATGGAGCTATGGCATTTTTTAGTTGGTGGACTGAGTGACTGAGGAAGATGATATGCCAAAATGAAGGATGAAAAGATGATATGAGAGAGAGAGAGAGAGTCTTTTTCTATTACTTCTTGCACTGGGGTTCTGTGAAATACCCCTGCATCCTTACAATACATTCCCTGTTTGTTGAAGCTAACAACTTGCTATATTTCTTACAGTAACATGTCTCTGATGAAATGTCAGATAAA
>NW_012148197.1:785031-797270 GCF_000956105.1 Propithecus coquereli | reverse complement strand
ACAGACAACGTAAGTACATTTTCATTCAAAAATACATTCTATGTTTTCATGTGTTTCCGTGTCATCTTTGTTCTATGACTGAAGAATTTCACATCCTTAGAGATTCAAAAATAGAAAGTGAGCCCAGAAATTTGAGTCAAATTGTGAGGAAGATGAAAAATAAATCACTAGAACCAATAAATTAGATCTAGAAGAGGCCAATTGAAGGTTTTTTTTTAAATGGGCCCCAAACTAGAAGCCTTAATTATGATTCACGAAGCCATTAATTCTTTTTAGGTCTGAGAATTAATGGAATAATGATTTTTAATTGAACGCTGAAGATTCTTAAGTCACTTAAAAAAATAAGCAAGTGCTTAAATCATACAGATAGTTCAGGAAAATTAAGGGGATTTAGGATACAAATTTCATCAGTAATCTCAGACTCATAGTTGAAGGTTGAAGGTGGAGAAACTTGTATGAGTCCACAAATTATTTTCAGAAGTAAAAATAATGCATTAGTGTGACTGTGAGAGACTGATGATATGATTTAACCTGCATAATTATCTAATTTATTATTTTTCAAACTACTTGATTAACCTGTAACTTCCATATAATCGGAAACATGTTTTTAAAGCATAGTTACCTGATGAACATTCTTTAATTAACACATGTTGTCCTAATATTTATATTCACTAGATAAATAATTTGATTTTTCCATTTCCTCAAAGGCCTTGACAGACACAAATAAAATTGATGGCAGATGAAAACTGATTGTTTTGGATCATATGTGAAATGACCTCTTCAGTCCTTTTTATTATCTCATAGCTCTCTGTCAATCATGTTGTTAATACATTCTTTAGTTAAAATCTTATTGCTAACCATTTCTCTTTCTAAATTTTCTCCCCGTTCCTATTTATAAGCATGCACTGATTCATTATTTCATTAAACATCTAACATATTCCAGGGAATATACACCATGCTTGTTGATATCCCTGTTTCCTGGACATGCCAGACTCAAATTTGACTGCAAATTTTTCTCCCTCCATGGAATTTCGTATCTTTTTTCTCTATCCAATTAATTCTCATCCATCCTTCAAGAATCAGCTTGAGTTTCACTCAAGTTCAACTTTTGTTTTTAACCACTCCAACTCATAGTGATCTTGGTCATTCAATCTGAGTTATTCTTGAACTGACCTATATAATTAGTGTGCTCTCTTACTGTTACCTAACTTCCTTGTCAAACATGTCTTATTTGCCTACAAGTTGGCAAGCTCCATGTTAGGGACCCTATGAAGTACTTTTTTCACAGCACTAAACACAATGAATATATAGTGCTCAAAATTATGTGTTGAATGAAAGAAAGAATGAATAAATGGCTGATTGACCGACAGTGAAGGAATGAATCTCACTGGTTGCTCAGAAGTCATTAAAGCACATAAGTAATGTCAAAAAAGCTGAGGGGTAGAGACACATGGTGTGAGCGACTTACTTTTCTTCAGCGTAATGAATACAACAGCAATGCTTAAAGTCTTAAAGGACCTGGGAGCCAATTCTTTCGGAATCATTTGCCACAAACTCCCCATGCTCAATACGATAGAAACGGGATCTGAATTGATTAGATGGAATAATAAACAAATAATAGACAATTTGCTACAGCAGGAACTTCCCCTAAACTTGTACCTTTCTCACCGTAGAGTAGGCTGCAGGATCCTCAAACTGCTCCTCCATCCCAGAAAAGGCACTAATGTAAGAACAGGGTTACATATATTTTTGCACCTGGGAAACACAGGTGATGACAAACCACAAGACAGGTATTGAAGATTAAAAGATGTGTGTGTGTGTGTGTGTGTGTGTGTGTGTGTGTGTGTGTGTGTATGGACAAACTTAAACTCTGCTCTGTGTCATCAACCCTGCCTAATCTCACTCTCTTACATAACACTTGGCTACATCTTTTCACAACCTATTCAATTCCATTGGTTTATAGCTGAGAAAAATGTCTCTCGGGTAACACTGAAACAACAGATTTCACTGCCTTAACAATAACAACAACAATAAAGAGACAATATAGAGATTTTTTTTCAGTATATAAGCTTTGGAAATTAGTTTGGATATGTTGCTCATTTCAGAATCTCTTAAATCAAATGTTACAGTCTGCTGGTAACTGTTAATCTGTTTAGGTATAGTATGAGAGACTCCATTTCATACTTTATACCAAAATAGGCTCCATGCACATTTTTATCCAAGTGATCTTCAAGGGAAGATCACTAAGGCAAGTGTGTGTGGCTTCTTGACCCTTCTATGCTTCCCTATTATGTGGTATTTTCCTGTCACATGATTACATTTATAATTATTTATTGTCTTTTTTTCCTAGACTGTAAACCCACAGGGGTAGGAATTGTGTTGTCCTCTTTCTGCTGTATCCGTTGTACCATCGTGGTGTCAACACGGTGACCAGTAGACGCAATGATAGTTGAAAGAATAAATGGGCACTCTGAACTCAAACTTAGATCATCATCAGGAAATATAACCACATGATTCAATAAACCAGTTGCTCATTTCCAAATACTGATTCATTTGCTTCCATTTTAGAGATCAAGAATGACAGTCTGAAATGCCTCGATGGTATTTTTCTTTAATCACAGTAAATTAATATTTCTTGGATGATAGAAAAACTCCCCCAGCTGTCATGTTGATGTTTATGCTTCTTGTACTCCTCATATTTTTGTGACAAGTACACTAGAGTTTTGGATTATGTGTTTAAAAGTAAAACAAGGGTGAATATAGGGAATCAGAAAAATATAATGAAATATGTGAAAGCATACATACAGTTTTTGACAAGGTAAACAAAAATAGACGTAAAAAATGAAAAAGTGTAATAAAATATGTAAAGGAATAAATGTGTAAAAAAGAAAATGAGGAAATTTTTGACATGGCAACCTATTACTCACTTTTTGAGAATACCACTTATGTATCACATAAAGGTAGTCAGTCATCTGGCAGCTGAGTCTCTCCTTCCTGGTGGATGATTTTTAATAGATGAGGAGAACAGGAGACTCATGTCTCATAGCTGAATGTTTTCAAACCAGGAGTCAATGCCAGATATTCCACCATTTAATAAGGTACATCATACATCTGGAACACATGGAATATATGCTTCCAACATTTAAAAGAAAAACGAATGTAAAATTCTACCATGAATCTGAAGAGGCTAGATTTTTTAATTATTTGTTAATTGGGATATACTATAGTTACATTTTAAGTTTGTATGTACTTTTTAAATAGGAAACCATGATTTGGCTAAAAAGAACACACCTAATACTTGAGGACAAAAAATCCTTAACAGTAAAGAAATGTTATAAACAAAACTCATCCTCTGTCCAGCCTCACTCTGATAGCCTCAATAATTGGACATTGCCAGGCACACGGCCTGTAGTCTCAGCTACTCGGGAGGCCAAGGTGGGAGGATTGCTTGAGCCCAGGAGTTTGAAACCATCCTGTACAACACAGTGAGACCCCCATTTCTAAAAAAATAAATAAAAATAAATAATTGGTTATGAGCTCTAAATAAATGTTAGATGTAGATATCTATTTTTATTTCTCTTAGAGTTTCCAAGATTCATTGCATATTCTCAAATGTTCTGCCAATTTTTAAAGATTGTTGAGCCAAGTGATAGCCACAGAAAATGAGCCTGATGTGTGGATAAGAAGTTAATGGGAAATATACATTTTATTTCTTTCAATATCAGCTTAAAACTTTTTAAGAGGGAAAACACATTGGTCTCTCTGCCTTATTCAAAACTCAAATGATGATTGTGTATATAAGTAGCTGTTATTTTAATGCTGGAAAATAACACTAATATACTGAGCTACATTTTTTTTTCTGCTATACAATTTATCCATTTCTGGGAAAAAATTATTTTGAAACTTTTGCGGGACTATATTTTCTTTTCTTGCTTGTTTAGATTTTTAATAGTCATTTGATTTCATAAACAAGCGAGAAATCATCTGAATCTAAAAGAATTTTAAAGATTAAAAATGTAATTTCTTATGCTTTACTTAAAACTCACCTTATGTGGGGATTATTTCTATAAGGACTTAGAGGTTTAAAAAAGTCTGTATGGATTAAATATTTTTCCTACTATAGAATATTTATCTATGTCTATCTAGAGTCAGGGGAAAGATGTGTTTCACAAGTTTAATGGGAAATATTTTCTCCCTTGAAAGCTGTCTTAAAGTATTTGATAAGGTTTGAAAAGTTTGGGCACAAAAGTCAAACTTGAATTTATCTGCTAGATTATACCTGTGGGTGCTTATGTTGTAATAGAGAGTTGTTTCTTCTAGAATAGTAATCGCAGGTTACTTTTTGAAAAATATTATCTTTAAGGTGGCAGGTGGAGCTCAGATTAGTTATTTGGTTTCATTAAAGAAAACACAAGATATTGTCCAATTTAAACAATTTCGGAAAACATTGTTTATATAAATGCACTCACCATTAAATACGTGATGGTGGGATGGGATATGAAAAAATGCCAAAGGAAGAAAAATACTAAAAATTAAAATACATTTTCTGTTGCTTCTCTTTTTACTTGAATCAGTTGCCAAGCAAGGCTTCCATTTAATTTAAAGAATTCTTTAGAGTCTAAACACATTGATAGCCAGTATGAAGAGACTCCTAGAGGAAACATTATGTTTGTAATGTGACTCTATTTCTGTAACCTATTTACCTCATAAAACCTGACAGATGACTGCACAGCACAGCCTCAAATTCATGCTGGGTTCATACTAAAAACTCTTGTGTGAACATTACTAACATTACATATATATTTTTTTGCTCCGAGATGTTGGTGTGGAAGGGTATGTCTTAAAAGAGAAAGTGCTTTCTTTCAACATTAGGAAGGTTATAAACCACTCTATATGTATTCAGTAACTTTAAAATATTGCCTAAAGGATGGTTGAGAAATAGGTATTTCAGAATAAGACTATCATAAATCAAAAACCAGGAGTCCAAATGGAAAACCAAGATAACACATCACTTTATATACCAGTTGCTTAAAAAAAAAAAAAAAAAAAAAAAAACCAGGGGCTGAGTTTGAATTTTTACGTGTATTCCCAAATACTACTGCATTAATATAAATTGGTAATCTTTGGTAGCCATTTTTTTTTCCCCAACCTGTGAAACTATAGTAAATGTCAGTAAAAGCTACAAATTTATCAGTTAAGATGCCCAGGTAGGAGAAAAAGCATTACTAACAATCTTCTTCGAATAAGAGTCAGTGCCAAACAAAGTGGGGCTATGAGTAGATGTTAAATAAAGCATGGAACAGTGTTACGGCAGTCTTGATTAAAACTGTTTCAACCAACCCAACTATCCATAAATACACAGCATACATTTGTTTTTATTATACAGTCATTTCTTTTAGTTGGCAATGACGTAATGCATATGTGAAAAAAGAAGTAGGTTGATGAGCATATGAGATATATGAGCTTCAACTCTAGAACCTATAAAATATTAAGAAATTAATTCAAGAAAATAAATGCTCTTTTCCGCATATAGTCACCTATACCTGAATCCCAAGATGAGGCTACTATTAAAACAAGGGAAGAGCTTCTTTTAGAATTCTTTCAGAGCCTGAAGTAAATATAGATTGGAATATTCGTAGATGCAAAATTACATCCTTTTAATGATACATTCCACTTTTGCAATAGCTAGAAGTTACACAGAGCCATCTTATTCTAATTTTTAAGCGTGTGACAGTGATTTTGCTATTTGGCTTACAACTAGGGCTAAGTAGCAAGCTAGAGTTATGACCAAACAAGAATTCTCCAATTCAGAAATCTAGGGAAAAATGTACACAGAAACATTTAGTTGTCTAGAATTACAGTCTTCAACTCCTGGGCTGCCGATTGGCACTGGTCTGTGGCCTGTTAGGAACCAGGCCGCACAGCAGGAAGTGAGCAGAGGGTGAGTAACTGAAGCTTCATCTTTATTTATAGCCTGTACCCCCACCCGCTGGTAAAGTGCAGTGGCATCATCATGGTTCACTGCAACCTCAAACTGGGCTCAAGTGATCCTCCTGCTTTAGCTTCCCAAGTAGCTGGGACTAGAGGCCTGCGCCACCCTGCCAAAAGCCCAGATTTTCTGACTTATTTGAATCCCTTTTCCATTAGACACTGGTTTCAACATGGAATTTGATAATGTCTATTGGAAAATTCTTGTGGTTGAGTAGAAGCATCAGCTGAATAATAGTAATATTGGAGTCAAAGCTGATAGGACAACTTGACCACGAGGGAGTTGAGAAAAGCCTTGTCAGCCAGGTGTAGTGGCTCACACCTGGAATCCTTGAAGAGGTACTGTAAAGAGAGCTTGGCCTTTGGATTGTCCTGTTCGACTTTATATCAAATGTAACAAATACTTAGCAAAATTTTACAGTACATAGAGCTATAAGTTGGAGGCAATATATTTGACAAATAAACAAGAATCCCTAAAGTACTAAAGCACTTCGAAGTAACTAAATGTGTGAGAAGAATTTTTAAGTGAAATAAAGAATAAATATAAATTAAGATTTGTACTCATGCTCAACTAATCATTTTAAAAATAGGGTATATGGAAGATTTGACTTAACAGAGATCAGAGAAAGACCTGGTGGTTTCTGTTGTTGGCAAGGTCTATGTGACACCAGAGCCAATGTGATGACCTTGATTTTCTAACACAAATGAAAGAGGCATCAATAGACTGTTTTAGATATTTCTACATCACCAGTAATTTTTTAACTGTAAATTAAATAAAAATGCTTTTTTTTGACAAACTGGCAAAACAGAAAAGAATTTTAATAGCTAACACTGGCAAAGGTTTGGGTATTTCTTATATGCTGCTGAAGGACCATATGACAATAAGTATTAAAAGCTTTAAAAGTATATGTTTTTGGCAAGTGTATTTTACATTTACAAATTAATATTTATGAATTTTTCCTAAAGAAGTAGTCATAAATAAGTGCAAAAATGTTTGTCCACGATTATCAGAGTGCTGTTTATTCTAATAGCAAACAGAAAACAGCTTTACTACCTAGTTAATAAAGAGGCTGAATAGCTCATAAAGAACATATCTTTTTAGTCGAACTTTTCAGATTTTAAAAGCCATCATTCAATATAGATTTTGATTTATGAATATGAAGAGGTTAATAATATGCTGTTGATGGAAGGAAGCAGATTACAGAAGAGTGAACTCTTTTGTATCTGTTTGTCTCTTGGTATCTTTATCTGTGTACCTATATCTATATCATATGATTATATAATGTAAATTTTACATATAAAACATTGTGCTATGTTATGGATGAAAATGTTGATTTAAATTAGGAATGTCTAATTTTTTTCTTTTGCATTGTATTGCTAATTAATTATGTGTGTAACTAAATAGCAAAATGAATTTTAAATTTTAATACGTATGGCAAATAGGTATTTAGAGAATTAGAAAGATCACATGTGACTGATGTTCAATTTCAGATCCAGATTAACAAACTATCTAGCTTTTATCCCTGTTTATTAAATCCACATGTGCTCATGGAATAGTATTTATAAAATTCATAAAAGTTTAGGCTAGAATACAGGCCTGTGATTTTCAAAGTGCTATGACTAAACTTGTTACCCATTAGGCAAGATAGCACCACTGTAATTACTTTTTGGAATGCTTGGGTTGGGTCTTCTCATGTCTACATTTCTTCT
Source organism: Propithecus coquereli (assembly GCF_000956105.1). NCBI lineage: Eukaryota > Metazoa > Chordata > Mammalia > Primates > Indriidae > Propithecus > Propithecus coquereli. The sequence continues at coordinate 789,572 of NW_012148197.1, read as the reverse complement.
AAACCAAGTAGCAGTGTGACTTCTAGATGTGCTTCTTCAAAGTATGGGAATGGCTTAGCATATTTGTCGTGTGTGTGTGTGCGCGTGTATAATATAAATGGTTGATGAATAAGGTGTGCATGTTTTCAAGAAGCAACCAATTTTAAATTGTATAGAGACCAAATTTATAGAGTCTTTCAACTGTTTCATTCCATTGTCTCAAACTCTTGTTGATCAGCGCTATATTTCTGCAGAGGGACTTCATTGAGAAAATCTTTCTCAAACAGATGAAGGACTATAAGACAGAGAATCAGCATATCACGTCCCAGGTACAAATGCAAATTTAAAGATAATTTCTCCTAAGGTTCAGAGTTAATAGAAATATACAGAATGAAAACCAAACAAAGTAACCTCACCAACATCTGAAACAAAATGGGAAAATCCTTGCTGGCAGTGGACTTGTGGCATAAAACACTACTAAACATAATAACATCAGCATAGTTTGCTTTTCTGACTCCTACTTCAAGTACACTTTGAATGATAAAATACATGTGGCAGTGTACATCGTGAACATTAAAGTAATAAGGCAGTAAAACTGAAAGTGTTGTATACTTATTAACAGCTGCCTGGGAATATGGGGTTTTTTAGTTGTTAATATTATTTTTATATTTTAATGCATTGTTTTTTACTACATCTTTCTATTTCCACTGACAGGTCCATACTTTAGTTTTTTATCCCTTTTGTATATTTTCATTTACATTTTTTTTCACTTTTTTCTTCGGGGGGAGAGAGAAAGAGAGAGAAAGAGAGAGAACCTTTCTGTATCTTTTTAAATGTCCTATTATTGTTACAGGGCTTAATGTAGTAAATTTAACTAACAGAGAACACGTGCCTCACTAATAATTTTAGATTTCTGCATTATTTTTAATTTTTCCAATTATATAATTATGGCAAATACAAATCAATGGTCACGAAATTGAGTCTCTGTTATTAGTATTGGAAAAAGAAAATTGCAGAAAGGATGAGGAATTAAGTAGCAGAGGAAAAGGAATAAGAAAAGGTTTTTTTCTCCACAAAATATAACTTTTTTAAGCAAAAAATTTAAGTAAAATTTATAATGGAAAACTCCATATTCACCTGTAATGTGCTAGCTATTGAAGCAGTCTCGTACAAATTACTGATGGATGTTATGAATAGAAATCATACACACAGACGAGCTTAAAGAGCAAAAGTAAAAAACAGTCCTGACCCGCATTCTAAATTTTCACCCAAGAACTATCACACTATGGCATTCCTTTGGGTAACAACAAAAGGCACTCAATGTAACAACCTACAGTATGCATCTGTCCTTGACTCAAAATGGTACCCACAAACCCATTCACCCATCCATAAACAAATATTTATTGATCATGTAAACAATTTACTGAAGGTATGCAAAGTAATGTACAAGTTCTTTATCTTAATAGGTTATAATAAAGGAGATAAGACACGTACACAAATAATATAATGTAAACCTACAGAGTTAAGTACCCAAAAGGAGATAGAATAAAGTATCTTCTTGGTTTGGAGAAGGGAGAGATTAGTTCCGGTGCAATACAATAATCTGCTGTTGGCATAGAAACCATCGGGAACCACGACAAATATTTAGGACACAGCCTGTGGAATTGTTAGATGTCTAGTTCTGTAAGACAGACAGCTAGCATATGTGAAAACACTTTGGTCACTGAAGTGATAACTGGTTTTACTGTAATGATCTCAATTTCCACATGCTTTAGTTTCTCTGCCAAAGCCCATCTATTTTTTTTTTTTTTCTCCTGCATAGGATTTTTTTTTTTTTTTTTAGTTTCGTACTTCTACAGAATGGTATGGTTATAGCTTATGAATGTCATTGAATCACTGGTTTCTTCAAAACAGTGGTATGTGTGATTTGTTGGTAGAAATAAGCCTTTACAGATTACCCTTAGTAAAAGCAAGAGGCACAGATCATTGTTTAGAGAAGCGAGTCTATGTGGACATGGTGAACTCCCAGCAGAGACAGAAAAGCAGACTGTGGTTATCAAATGGCAAAATCTTTCCTCATGGGGCTGGGGAAAAAGGACACCTTTGACTTTTCACTGCTTTTGAAAATTCAAGATGAAAACAGGTGCTCAACAGAAAGTGGAAGCCTTATTTTCGTCCATAAATTCACCTTTATTATAAAGTACCACAAACATCCCTGACAGTGTAATTTTAGCAATATCTAGTACATGTCATAAGGAGGGGAAGAGCCCATATTAAAATTCTACTAAAAAGTGTTTTTTGTTCCTTTGATTATAACCATAGCTCCATAAAAATCTCATTTCCTTTGTAAAACTGGTGAATAATATGGTTATTAGATTTGCATTTACTGAGCACCATCGATGAGTTTCTAACCACAGAATTACTTCTAATACTCTGTGCCAAGTGGAAGGATGCAAAATTATTCCTTAGAAAAAAGCCAGAGGTTATACTTTTAAATTGTTCAGGAAAAAATAATATGTCCCCTCAGGCCTCCTTATTATAGATAGCAACGATTGACATGTGCTATTAAAGAGAAGGGCCTTGAGAAAGCTGTATTATGAATTAAGAACAATAAGTGAACAGTGAGTATATAAATGTTTCATAAGTTATCCAAATCAATGCTAACCCATTCCCCTTATTAGGATCTAGAGATATCAACCATATTTTTAAAAATTAAAAAGTGATAAGCAGCATACAAGAAAATGAGTATCATAATTTATTTGATGTCATTTTAATGGATTCAATTTACTTTTTTTCTTTTTGCTAGTGTCAGGTTCAATTGTAGATGATAAGTCTTGGCTATTATTGTAAATATATCTTTTGTGCTCAAAATTACTTACAAAATGCTAATCAGGCTTATTTCCTGCTCAGTTCTATTAGCTTAGTCCTTGAAAGCACAGTTCCTAAGATTTAGAGACAGTTTTTGAATAGTCAAGACCTCCCTATGGCACTGGGAAATTAAATTTGGTTTCTTGCCTGCTTCTGCAGAATGCTTATTCCATCAGGAGTAATTTACTCTAATTAGAGGCTATGTGTTCTGAAAATATAAGTATTTCTTCCAGGAAAAATTAAATGTCGTATAGTTTTTATGTTCCTGTCAACTTCAAGGAGAAACTTATGACCAAAAGCATCTGATCGAAGAATGTATTGTACCTCAGACAGGCCCCAGGGGAGATTTATGGTCTTCAAATGATAGGATAGTCTCATTAATTATCAGCCAGCACATTCTAGCCACATGATCAGATAATTAAGAAGTGTTTTCCAAGACTAACCTGTCTTCTATATATTGGAGGAATAATATTTGTTTTAATCTCCTTGACACAAGGTGACCTTTTGCCCAGGGACACTACCAAAAGGAAATCTCTAAGAGATGCCAAGAGGCATTATATCTGTAGTAACCAATGATGATTGTCATGTTATGCATATCTAACAGGCTGTATTCAGCAGTCTTGGAAAATATTCTACTTCATTCGAAAAAATAAATGACTTCCATATCCCAGATCTTTTCTGGATCTTTATGATATCCCCATGTAACATAAAACAGGCTGCATAAAATTGAACTGACTGGTTAATATCTTTCACTTTATCAATGATTGGAAGTTGATCAGGCAAAGTGCTCTCAACTTGGAAAAAACTGGCCCCAAAATCATGTACTACATTTATTGGTTTCTCTAGTGAGACTCATCTGTTCAATAGATGCTGAAAATGTCTGAAACCAAGGAACAGAAAAACAGAAAGGGCTTTCTAAAATCGACTCATAAGGTTTAAGATATTTTAAGGCATTCTTGGTTTTCTTTTGGTGTCAGCTGCTTTACACAGGACAAGTGAATTATGCTATGGAGGGGTCTCCGGATGCCCTGCTACCCATGAGCCACAACAGTCAGAATGTCCAGGTGCCATCTTGGTACTTAGATCCAGTTAAGTTCATTTGTGGGCCAATCACATTTTTAGTTTTAGATGGAAAATCTTGCTACCCTTTGAAATCAACTGTAATTTTCTTAGTTCTACACACAATGATTAACTAAACTGATTATTAAACCTAGAAGTTATATCTGGCATTATGATCCCATCCTTCGTGAATTCAATAAGCTTGTATCATTTCAGAAACTAAAGATTCAGAAATCATGTCATGAAGTCACCAATTTCCCACAGAGGCTCTTTCATTACAGTGAAAGATGTATTTAGAAGGATCACTGAAGAGTTGCTATAATTTCTCCCAAATTATCTCTTTACTCTGAAGGTCGATGCAGCTATCTTCACTGATAAGAGGTATCAGTATCAGTGAAGTGTTCAAATCCAAATATTATATAGCACATAAGATAGAATCATCTCAAATTCAGAGTCATGAATAATTCTAGTGAGCACAATCTCTGTGTTTACTAAATTTCCATTTTCAATTCTATAATCTCCTATTAATTAACTCATAGCAATTTAAGTGTTAAAATTATTTTTAGATATATACTTAAATACCAAAGCTACTAACCGTTGTCATGTTGAGATTACTCTTGACTATATTTATTCAA
>NW_012148197.1:747301-784183 GCF_000956105.1 Propithecus coquereli | reverse complement strand
ATAGTAGGTCCATGTAGAAGCATGCGTTCCACACATATCAAAAGAAAGTATAATTTAAAATTACTCATGCAATCTCTGCTTTCTCGGATAACACAATGGACTGACTAGAATTGAAGTCTGAGGATCAAATTTCCAATATTCTAAATTCTATTAGCAAAGTAGTTTGAGGATAAAAGTAAGAAAAAGACCTAAAAAGAATGATTAGAGACACTCAAAATGGCAATTTATGAATATCAAGCTATCTACAAAAGTCATTGCATGCCTGTTAATCAATGTTAAAAGAGGCTTGTAATTACATAGAAATGCAATAAAGGAGAGACCAGTTTCAATTTTAATGGGTAGTCTACTTCTCCCCTGTTTTGCTAGTCATCACTCAGAACAAGAGGAATTAGGGACAGAATCTACATAATGCTTCAATCACAGCCAAACTTTGCAAGATCGGAATAAAATTTTATTACCTTAAGCCAGATGCTTCCCAAGTGGCTTTTATGCTGCAAAACTTAACTAGGAAACAGCCATTGGGATCTCCACTGCGGACAACCACTAGGCGTGTTTCCTCCAGTAATAACCGAGCTTCAGCAATCCTACGCATACCACCCCTGCTTTCCAACTTTTTAGTGTCCAAGCTTAGATTTTTGTACCTTTTCCACAACACAATGTCTCCAATCCAGTATGTCTTCCAGTTATTCCAACCACACTCTTTGAAGTCCAAAACAAGACCACATTCTAAAAGCCAGAAAAACTATTAGAATAAAATGTATCGACACGGACACACACGAACACTTTTGCCAACTTAAAACCCCCAAAACCTTGGCATAGCTGTGATAATTTTATTTCAGTTAAATTCAATATTTTATTCATATTGTGAGAACGCACAAAGAACTATTTCAATCACATTCCAGTTAAAAGAACTACGCAGAGCCTTCTACATGTTCTTGTAAATGAAAAAAATGAGACAATGACTTTCTCATGACTAAAAGCCAACTGAATAGTGAATGTACCAACCAGCTATATCACTGGCATAAATCTCATCTCTCTTCATGCACATTTAGTGGGTCACTTTTTTTTCTCTCTTCATTTTACTTGCTGTTACCTTTCTATCTTTTCCCCAAACTAGTGCAATCAAGCACTTTGGTACTTGTTTCAGGTCCCTAAAAGAATCTCATAGTGCTTCATATTTGCTATTATTTTACTAATTTAAAAATTCCAATAGTACTACACTACCACTGCTATTCCAGTGTTAATGTAAGAAAAGTGCTATTGAAGATATCAGTTTGGATTATCTCACTCATAGATTGATAATCTGTTACATTTTACCAATGAGGAAGCTTAAATTAAGTCTAATGCATATCTTAGTTGGGTAGGCATATCTTCATTAGAAACACTAATCCTAAAACGAACATTTTCTTCATTACTTAGAGCCAGCCAGTAATGAAAACTAGAAATAAATCACAGAGACATAATTTAGATCTATGTTCTTGTTCAAAATCATATTATTAAAATAATTTTTTAACCATTTTAACCCTTTTCACCATTTTGCACCTCTCCAAATTTTGACCCACTATGGTTTTGCCAAATATTTTTCCAATGTCTGGTGATTGTGGTTTAGATCCATTGTTTTGTAAATAACATAACTTGGATCTCTATGAATAATTAAATACCTAAATTTATTACTTATCAATTATTTATTCATTCAAAGATATTTATTAAGCATAGTATAAAATAAAAACAAATATTTTCAAGGTTACTTATACATACATAAAATAAATGTAAATATTTACAAAGCATGAACTAAACTTGAATTGTTATATATAAAATCTGTAGCAGAAGACATTGAAGTTCTTTATCAGCTTGAAGTATTTGTACATGCCTATGTACTTGGCATATGGCACATGCACAATAAATGTTTTTTATGTAAGAAGAGGTGCAGCTAAATTACTCAAGTAGTTAAGAGCATCATTCCCAGTTGGGATCATTAGAAAAATTTGTGAAATGTAAATGACATCTCAACTGGACCTTGACATATGAATTCCTTGTAAGGTGAAGTGTTTATTCCTCTTTTCTCCACATAATTTTGTCTTTAATCTCCATCATAGCAGTTATCTTACTGTATTTTAATATATCTTTATATGCCCATCTTTTTGTAGCATATGCATAATGTAAAATTATCAATTCTGGCTCATGTTTCATTAAATCTTTTTAAACTTATCATATATGCATTTCTTCAAAATACAGATGATTGTTCCAGTTATGTTTTAACTAATCTTGGATCTTTATTTTTATAAGCTGTTGTTCCTCAAAGAAAAGCATCATAATATTTATTTTGTAACTTTACTAAAAATTTCACATTCAAAGTAGGCACATTCCTTGAGGATTTTTAGAGATTTATTTATCTTTTTTCCCAGAAAGGAAGCTATAATTTTACATGACATTTTAAAGTGATTGCTTTAGTACCATGCTTTCAAAATTTTTACCCCAAAGGAAGTTACTGCAATGTCATTTACAAATATAGTTGGATTTTGGAAGATATTTATTTAAAATATCCATAAACATGCACCTATAAATTTATGCAACTTCAGTATTCAATGCTAATTCAACTTAATACTTACCATAGAGTTGTCTAAAGCAACCTATTAATAAAGACTACATTATGCATATTTGAGTTAGAACACAGATGTTAAACTTTATAAAAGAGCTTATGAATGTGATGAGTTATAAGGAAGAATTCTGGAACATTTTGCCACTTGCTATACCTTATCATTTATCCATGTATTCTATGATATTACCTGACTTGTTCGGGGCTTCAAAGAATTTAGAGGTGGGAAAGGGAAGTGGGTTAATTGAGTGCCTACTCTATCAGGCTAAATGTTTGATGCTGGGCATTGAGGGATTAAAAAGTCCTTGAAGAGCTTATAGCCTAATGAGGGAAACAGATAGATAAACAGACAATTACACTACAGCCCATTAACCATGTTGGCAGAGTGTAAATTAATAGAGCCATTCTACAGGGCAATTTGGTAATGTAAAAGCTATAAAAACTTGCATACCCTTTGATCCAGCAAGCTTCCTTCTAGACATTCAGCCATTTATCTCTGAGTGCTTGGTTTCCTTGCTCCGCTTTCTCTACAATGTTATTATGATCACGCATTACTTTTGCTACCACACAAGTTGTTAGGCTTGCAAACTGAGAAGTGCGTGTTGGACAGAGAGGACCAGAAAGGCAGGAGATGAGGCTGCAGTAAGATTGGGAATCTTACAAAATTCTTTGAGGAACCTGGATTTTATTCAAGGAAGTAGGAGGAAAAAGAAAGTATGAGAGATTGAAGGCAATGGAAAACCTCAGGGAAGATATGAGATAAAGACGTAAAGGCCATTTCTTAGACATCTGCATACCCTGAGATAGATTACTGAAAATAAAAATTCCAGAATGAAATACCACTTCCAGTAAGTCTGCCCAAGACTACCTCTTGCATGAGGTTTTTGGTAATTCACTATAGGTGTCCAAAGAGAATTGGTTTACATGTCAATTCAGCCAAACATTGAGTTTAGTTTAAGACAGAACAGAACCTTTAAGCCTACCATCTTTAAACCTGTGGTGGCCCTAAATTATCTTATGCCATTTAAATTTTGGCCATCAGCTTCCAATGTAATGTAGATATTTTGTTACTAATGTGAATAGATAGCAGGTGCTAAGAAATAGGGGAAAGATGCTATTCGTTAAGTCCTGCAACTTTTTTCACCAAAAATCTTTTGTCTATTATTAATTGTGAGCATCCGTCATTCAATAGAAGTATTTACATTTAAATTGCTTTCTGGGATCTTGGTAATGATTTAAATAAAACCTAGAAAAATGAAAATCCAAAGGGAAAAAGAGACAATCAGAACAGGTCTTGCTCACCAGCACACCCCACAGCAACTCAGCTCACTTTGTATTTAGACCATCTTGGTGGGAGAAATGAGCTTGCACCCCTACTAGATTGAGTCCAAAAGATTGTTCCGGGACTCTCTAGGCAATGGCTGACAAGTAAAGAACAGCAAAGCAGTGTGGAAGGATGTTGGACTTGCTACACCCAAAACGGACAAGTTGGTAATTCATGGTTAGATAGCTTTGGCTTTTGATACTGTCGATCTCCTCTTCCGTCTCGGAATTCCTTCCTTTTTATCCTTGACAGATACACATATTTCTGTTCTTTCTTGCTTCCTTTTGACTACTCTTCTGCTTCCCACTTTTGGGAAACTCTTATAACTTGTCTGCTCTGGACTTTCTTTCCTGTTTCTTCTTTCTCTCCTTTGACCATTGTTCTTGCTTTTCCTAACTCTTCCTCTTCTAAATGTCTTCATATTTTTGTCCAAGATCGCATCACTGCCTGTCTTGGTCTATTTGTGCTGATATAACAAAATATCACAGACTGGGTAGTTTATTATATAAACAATAGAAATGCATTCCTCACGGTTCTGGAGGAATAAATTTCAAGGCACCAGTAGGTTCAGTGCCTGGGTCTCTGCTTCCAAGATGCTGCCGTGAAGGCTATAACCTCACATGGGAGAAGAGACGAAAGGGCCAAAAGGGAGTGAAAGTTGTCTCCCCACGTGGTAGGGGAGAGTAGAAGAGCTATGGGGGCTGAACTCACTCCTGTAAGCCCTTTTACAAGGGCACTAATCCCATTCACGAGGTCAGAGCCCTCCTGGCCTAATCACCTCTGAAAGGCCCCATGTCTTAATGCTGTTGCCCTGGAGATTAAGTTTCTACAAGCATCTTGGAGGGGACACAAATATTCAAACCCCAGTCATAGTACTGTTCCTCGTCACTTCTCTCTCTCCTCTCACTCTCTCTGCAAACTCATTCATTCCGAAGCTTTCACAATTACCACCTGTTTTAGACAAATATTACCTCATTGTTTTCAGCATCAACACTGTCCTAAAGATAAACTCTCACATTTCCATCTGCCTACTAGATAATTTTAAAACTTAACTGCTTCTCAGACCAAATTTACAATCTTCCCTCTGACACCAGCTCCACCTTCTGACTTCTCTATTTATTAATGTCACTATAGCTCCTGAAGTCACCCAGAGCATCACCACCCCACGCTATTCCGTCTCTACCAAAGCAATCAACTACCAGAATTCTATCATATAAGACAAGGTAAAAGAGAACACATTTATTATTTCTTTTGACTATCACAAACCCTAAATTTACAACTCTTCTAACAAAATTAGAACTCTTACTGATTACATAAAATAGATCTTTATCTTTGAGCTACTGATTGTTACGGACCATTAAGGACAAACTTGATTAAGCAAAGCATTGGTTGAGTTATAGACACTAAAGGATTGGATTCCTTAACACAGATTTTGGGGATTTATGAGTCTATAACTCACCAAGTTAAAAAAATAATATTCACAGTTCCTTTGAAATAGAAACTTGAAAGCTGAATACTTTTGAAAATTATGTAAGATTATTCTTCATTCGTGCATGTATTAGATTTTCTTATAAAATATTTATTTTAAATTGTTAAAATTTTGAAAAAGGGTAATTTAACAAATATTTACAGTGGGTTTATAAAGAATGCCCCCCAAATACCTCCATAGATCACAAATTATATTCTAGGCATATGCCTCTTCCTTTGTGATCCAGTCACTTGTTATAAAGTTCATCAGATCATATTATAATGGTTAAATGTAAAATAGGTACTATCTATATGTATCAGTATAATTAATTCCTCTTCATGTTATTAGCTGTATCCATCAGTAATCTATACCTAAAATTTAAATGCTAATAATATATTTAATCCATAACTGTTTTACTTAGTTGATATATTTCTAGTTCCCATGGAGTCCAGTTTATGCAGTGTCAACTGTATTTCCTTGAGGAGGGGATGATGTCACCTTCACTGTAAGTACAAAGTTTATGGCAACATCTAAACCTATCAGCAATTTAGATTTTGTTGGAAATGAGCTGCACTGGAGAGGAATGCATCTTTAGTTTTAAGACATGTGTAACCCAAGCACCGGGGACTTATACACCTGAGCAAGACATCCAGAGAAAATGAACCTGTAAAAAAGATAGTGCAATACTAAATAAGGGTCCTTTACTTTGCATTTAGTATGGCAGCAAAACATTTGCTGATTTTGACTAAAATAATCTCCTCAACATAAAAAAGAGAAGAAAAAAATTCCTTCTTAGATGATTCTAGAAGAAAGAGTTCCTTTTCTTTTAAGACAGGAATAGAAACAAATGGATGGGACTAAAATAAAAGAAGTGTTTTACAATTACTTTTAAGCAACTATCAGATTCTAACAACAACGTTAAGAATAACAAAAAGAAATCTTTAGATAGAAAAGAAGAAAAATAAGTACTAACTCATTTTGAACCTCTCATTTTTAGGCAACAAAAGTATTTATTTCATGACCTCTCTAAGTGAGACCACATGTCCCTCCCAAAGTGAAAGCAGGTCATGGTGCAGTGATGGGTGTGCTTCTCGTGAAGAAGCTAACTTCAAAGGTTAGCTATTTGGGTAGCCTTCATTGTTTAATATAAGCAGTAAAGTATTACTTGATTTAAAGGTGCTCAAGACAAAAGTTAGGCTTTTTCCCAAGTTCACATATCGAGTTTGCAGTCATTTTTCGGTAAAAACATGGCTTTCCTAAAAATTAACAGTATAATTAATCCTTCTGTCCTCAGTTTTAAGCAATGCACAACAAGAGTACAAATTGGTACTTTAAAAGAACTTACAAATATTATACCAGTTGTTACTGTAATTCTTATTCATTCCAGCTGAGGCAAGCTGTTTGTTTGACTTCTGACGTCCCTGCAGGCAGCGCTTTCATGCTGACTCTTATCACTGGCTGGGTCCCACCAGTGGTCAGCTCTCGCCTCTGGCACCTCAACACTGCAGACTAGCTTTGGTATTCAATTCATTTTAATTAAATGCCTGAGCCTTCTTAGAAAGATGTTATTAATTTTGACACCAGCCTTCCTCACAAGACCCATTCAGTACTTCCACCGAGTCCCTGTCTGGGGAAGGAGCTAGTCTTCAGTCCGCGGCAGCCTGTCTCTTTCTCCACAGTGCTGCCTCTAGTGGGTTCCCCAAATGGCCTCGTTACTAGCAGGAGGCAGATGATTAGCTTGAAAATCTCTCCCGTGTCATATGAATCATTTATTGGATACCTGCCAGGTGTCAGGTACTATGCTAACTGCTCTCTCTCTGTATCATCTCATTCATGCCACAGATATTTGCTAAAAGATCATATGGGCTAGGCACTCCTCTCAGAACAAAAACACAGTATGGAGCAAAGTATGCTCCTTTTCCTCAGGGACCTGATGTATGTTACCTTAGTGCCTGGGATACATGGTAATCAAAAGAAGTGAACCGGTAGAGACGACGGATCACAGTTGTACACACCTCTGGGTTATTGGACTTGATACCACGATATATTGCTTTTGTAACTAAGACAAGATAAAGTTCTTCTTCTAAAAGTTATCAAGAAGATTGTGGTGGTTATTGTGATCAAATCTAATTGCAACGGCAAAGTGAAAACTTCTGTTGAGATTTTTATGAGAAGAGTCATCTAAATACAGATTTATTTGGGGTATTGAAACAAGTAAAGCTGGGTGTTGAAAAGAGTAAAAGGAGAAAAGCAGACAGCATATCAGGATGGTTTTGTGGAGTAGTCTTGGGATACAAAATGGAATTTGAGACCCAATATGCAAAGTATGTTTGGATACTTCAGAAGCTTCATCAAAGTTGAAACCTCTGTTTTATTCTGATGTACTTTGGCATGCTTAGTGTGGAAAAAAATCTCCAAACTATTAATTAAAGCAATTAATCAATTAACTCATTTATCCCTTCTCTCTCTTCTCAGAACTTACTATAGAGTAGTCTACAATTATATGCCAGAGACACAATGGTAGTGCAGACCTAAATCTCTGCCCTCCTGAACAGCTGAGAATAGGGTGGAGCAGTGGAGATGGGAATATTTGGTCACACAGAAGACAGATGTTGAAGGCAGAGGTATCAGGAATTACTCGTGTGCACAAGGAGAGAAAAAGAGGAACCAAGGACGACTCTGAGTCCTTTTGTATTAACACTTTACGGATGATGGCGCCTTACCAGAAATAAGGAATGAATGAGGTAAGAACTGGTTTGGAGAAGGGGAGAACCTGAATAGCTTTGAGAACCTTGTTTGTACATAAAGACTCTCCATCCAAGTAATATGCTCTGTTCATTATGTTAATGAAATACTGCAGATTCTTCCATCTCAAGCTCTAGATCAATCTGCAACTAGGTCTCTCAACTGTGACACGGTTGACAGGTTGGTCAGATGATTATCTGTTATGGGAGGCTGCCTGTGCATGGGGGGTTGGTTAGTAGAATCCCCGGCCGCTACCCAAACAATGCCAATATCATTCTTCCAGATATCATGTCCAGACATGTCTCTAGACATTGTCAAATGACCTCTGGAAGACGAAAGTCTCCCCAGTTGAGAAACACTGTTCTACACATATGCAAGAAGAGCAGAATATGCAAGCCAGGAGAGGACACTCCTCCAGTCCAGGGAAAGTTGTTTCTCCAAATATAAGAGAGATTAGCGTTAGTCATCCTTTCCCCATACACACACACACACACACACACACACACACGCACACACACACTCATTATATATATGTGGCAATGTTAAACAGAAATAAAATATTATGGTTCCTTTAACTGCCAATATTTTATTAACCAGAATGAGAAAGAAGTTTACAATGTTTCAGCTTTCTGATAGAAAATCTTTTGGCCAACAGCAATGAACACAGTTCAGTAACCATTTACATAAGTGGGTGACAAGGTGACCTCCTTCATTATTGAAAAAAATCACACAAATGTCCTTTCCTCCTTTAAAAAATGGTAAAGTGTAAATGTTTAGCAAATGGTTGGATTTTCTTCTAAATTTTGTTTTATTAGTGCTCCACATGAAGCTACAGTTTTGCAACTTTCATTGAATTTGTGTCAGCCTTTAGGATTTTGAGAAGCAGTGGAGCATTTAGCATGAAGATGTTTTCAAATTTTGAAAAAAAAATATCCTAAATTTTGGTGGCGTAATTTTTCTGTATTTTAAAAAAATCAACTAGAAAAATATTTTGGGAACAAATACAAATCATTTCTAAGTGGCTGCTTGTGGTAGGCAGAACAATGGATCCCCATCATTTCTGGATGTCCATACCTTAATCCTAGGAACCTGTTCATAAGTTATGTAGCATGGCAAAAGGATTTTTGCAGATGTGAATAAATTAACACATTGACTACCACACTAGAAAACAAAAGATTTTCCCTGGGGCCACAATGTTCTGTTAGGAACATACAATAAAAACTTGAAAAAGAAAATGATCCTTTTTAAAAAAAAAAAAAATTCAGAATATTACAGGGGTACAAACATTTTGGCTACATAAATTGTTTTTGTACCATTTGAGTCAAAGTTGTAGGTGTGCCCATCCTCCAGATAGTGTGCACTGTACCCATCGGGTGTGAATTTACCCATCCCCTACTCCTCCTTCCCACCTGCTTGATTTCCGATGAACGTTATTTCCGTATGTGCACATAAATGTTGATTGATTAGTTCCAATGTAACAGTGAGTACACGTGGTGTTTGTTTTTCCATTCTTCTGATACTTCACTTAGAAGAATGTTCTCCAGTTCCATCCAGGTTAATACAAGCGGTATTAGTTCACCATTTTTTATGGCTGAGTAGTACTTTATGGTATACATATACCACATTTTATTAATCCTCTCATGTATTGATGGGCACTTGGGTTGTTTCCACATCTTTGCAAAACAATCCTTTCTAATTTAATGAAAAATTTTTTATTTTTTATTTTTTTCTGTGCGTGAGTTATATGCAACTCACGCGGCTCTAGAATCAATTTTTACACTGCACCCCAATTGAGTTGTATGTGACTCACGACATATTTATTGAATTTGTTTTGGAGAATTGAATGTTCATATACTTCACGAGGCCCAGGGCTCAAAACCAGTCCGAGTTAAATACAACTCACACGGCAGTTAATGTGTTGAGGATTTTGAGATTCTCCTTGATTATCAGGGTGGGTTCAATGTAATCACAGGAATCCTTCAATCATGGACGTGGGAGGCAGAAACAGTCAGAAAGAGTCAGGAGCCCAGGAATGCTGGTGTCCTCCAGCAGCCGGACAGGGAGAAGAAATGGACCGTCCCCTAGAACCTCCAGAAAGAATGTAGCACTGTGAACACCTTAGTTTAGGCCAGTAAGACTTCTGACCTCCAGCACTGTAAAAGAATAAATCTGTGTTGCTTTAAGCCACAACATTTATGGTAATTTGTTACAGTAGCAATAGGAAACAAGTACACTGCTTTATAGGAATAAATGTTTCACAATAAACTGTTCTTTACTATACAGTTGCTATTCTTGATGATCAAAACAGAACTTTTGATTAACTGTTGTATCAGGGCTTGACGCATACTAAGAAGCTGAGAAAAATCCATTTGAGTATTTTTACTATTAAGTGTTTTTCACCGGCAAGTTTTAACTTCCAAATGGTATTTTGTTCTCACATACCTTCAAAACATCTTCAGGAAGCATCAGGGTACTATTGAAATTTCCTCAATGACAAATAATCTCTTTTGATATTTCAAAAAAGGCTTTTATGTAAATAATGTCAGAGATTTGAAAAATAGCATTGAGTACTTGTATTTGATTCAAAGATCATAAATTTGAATACATGAATTCATATAAATTAGCAATCAGTCTGAAACTTGTTTTATTTATTTCTTTTCTTCCCTCTTATCTAGAAAAATAGAAACTACATTAATCAAAAAATAAATGCGGTGAAAATGAAATGCAAAAATCATCTTCATTAATACACTTGGGGTAAAATTTCAAGTACACAAGTAAAAAAAAAAAGTCTAATATTTGAATCTCCACTGCCATAATTTTGTGGGTTTTTTTTTTTTTATTTCCTTCACTAAAACCGATCCTTATTTAGAATTCCAGAGGATATCCTTGTACTGGTAATGCCAACTTACAATAATAATAAGTAAAACCAGTGGCTTTTATAAGGGAAAAATGTCATAAACTTGTAAATTATACTTGGATTAAAAAATGGAAGATGTGTTATAACACCTGACTTCCAATTTGTTCTGATATATGGAGCCCTTGGAAAAGGGGCAAAAATGTGTCTGACGTCAAAATTTACTCTATAGTGAAGTGTTATTGTGAAATTCTGGTGCAATGTTTAGTCTGGTGTTACACAAAGACTTCGGGAAAAGGCGATTATCACAGATCAAACGGGTTATTTTAAGGACAACTGATTATCAGCCTTTATAAAATGATTACAGTTTAATAAACCAGAATTGCGATATTTTGATCTGTGTTTTATTACCCTAAAGAGCTAAAGGGGAGTAGGATTAATAGGCTGGGCCCAAAGCTAGGGAATTTACAAACAATATCTTACTTAATCCACACGACACTCCCTCGAAATAGGTGTTGGTAACCCCACTCTATAGTTGAAAAACCTGGAGCTATGTGTATTTAGGCAACTTGCCAAAGGTCAGACAACTAGTAAGTGACAAAGTCAGAATGAAGAATGAATGCAGATTCAGGGTCTGATGCTAGTGCACGTGTCCCCTGTTCAGACTTGTGCCTCCCATTATTCCCTGCTTCTACCCCATTTTAGAGACATTGAATACAGGTGCCAAATGATTACTGATGTCATACAAAACCTAACTTCAGAGTAGCGATGAAGAATTTTAATTGTCCTGATTTTGCTTAGAAAGGAACGAATATCTGAAATAAACATTAAGAAAGATCAAAGTAATCCAATAGAAGTCACTATACACACTCCATTAAAAAGCACTCAGTCTAATTTTAAATGTTGGATTTTTTTTCACATACAACAGTCAAACAGTTGATTAATATGAAATTAGTATATTTATAGTTAAAATGTTTTTATTCAACAACTCTAGGGATTTTTAAATGTAACTGCAAAACCTTTTGACATGACTTCCATAAAAAAGTGGAGACTAATTTCTGTCCCCTTCAATTGGGCTGCCTACTATGACGTGCATTTGATGAATACAACGTGGCAGAAGTGATACTACGTATCTTCTAAAGCTGGTTGGAGTTTCTGCCCAGGATCCTCTCTTAGGACCCTCACCCTTGGACCAGGCACCACGCTGTAAGGAAACCCAGGCCACACATAGGTCTTATGGCCAAAAGACCCGCCAACGTCCCAGCTAGCCCCCAGCATCAACCCCCAGATGTGTGAGTGAATGAGCCTCGGATGATTCCAGCTCCCTGCGCTCGAGCTGCCCTGGATGAATGACATCAGGTGAAGTAGAACCTGGCTGTCCCTGTGAGCCCTGCTCAAATGGAAGATTCAGAAGAAAAATAGATATTATTCTTTCTATTTGGTAAGTACATTAGTTTGCTAAGCCTGCCATAACAACAGAAATTTATTTCGCCAAAGTTCTAGGGCTAGAAGTTCAAGATCTAGGTGTCAACAGGGCTGGTTTCATTCTGAGGCCTCTCCTCTTGGCTTGTGGATTGTTGTTTTCTCCGTGTGTGTTCACATGGTCTTGTGTGTGTGTGCGTGTGTGTGTGTGTGTGTGTGTGTCCTAATCTCTTCTCATAGAAACCATCAGTCCTATTGGATTAGGGCCAACCCTAACAACTCCATTACTTAACTTAATTGTTAACTTCCTTACCTCTGCAAAGACCCTTTCTCCAAATATAGACTGAGATTTAAGGATTCAATGTGTGAATTTTGGAGGTACACAGCTCAGCCCATAACAGTAAGTTTTGAGGTGACTTGTTATGCAGCAATGTATAACTAGAAAAACAATCATACTATTTTATAATAAAAACCATAATAAAAATCATACTATGACTTTTATAATAAAAATCATTCTATTTTATAATAGATACCAGTTTGGCATTTTCCAAACTGGTATTCTCCAGCACATTTATGTAGCAAATATATTAAAGTCAGTAGAGCACAGACAATTGTTGGAAAAACATTAGTAGTACTTAGTATTTGTAGCAGTAGTATGTAGCCTCGTAAAAAAATAACAATAAAAAGGAGGAGGATGAGCACCTTCATTTTATGAGACGTGCCTAGGATCCAAAGTATGCACTAAGAACTTGGCACACAAGATCAAATTTAATCCTTACGAAAACTTAAGAATAAAGTACTATCATCCTTGGGTAATAGTTGAGACAACTTGAGGCTATGTGAAGGGAGAAAGAAGACAGAATGAAGATAGTAGTGTCCTAAAACTTTAGACGGTCAGGAAGCTTCACTTGGGAGGCAGTTATGGATTCAAATTCTGAGTCTTCCAAACACTTTTCGATCTTGAGAAAGATCATGTGCGTGACTTGCCTAAAAAGTCAGGTAAAGTTCAGGTAAGGCCGAGCTGAGATTAAAACTTCTGTATCCTGCCTTAGGGTACTATGTTCCTTCCACTGCAGTTGCCTTCATTTTGCTTTTGTTTTGTTTTTATTTGTTTTTTTTGAAAGGGTGTCTCCCTAGGTTGCCCAGGCTGGTCTCAAACTCCTGCGCTTAAGTGACCCTCTCATTTCAGCTGCCTACTCAGTGTCCTCTTTTAGAAAACATTCTTTTAAAACTATCTGTAGAAGATACCAGGCAAAATGTGTTGTACTTATCTTTTTTATTCCTCGATTGATTGTACTGAAAAATTACAAAACCCTATCACCCATTAGAAAGAACATGTTTAAAAAGAGTACAGCACTATGTGTATAGAAAATATCCCTCAGTTAAAAAATATGCCAGGGAAATTATTTGCTTATCCATTAAAATTGCCCTCTGTTTAAAATATTTAGATGCTGGAGCATTTATGAATGTATGTTATGTTGCCAAGAAATCATAGGGAAGCGAGTCGAGGCATAAATTATGAGGAGACTGCAATGCGATTTTAAGTGAACTCTTTAAGAAGCATTTGTATTTCCCAAGAGTAGACAATGGCACAAAGGAAAGAAATTATTGGATCTTTGTTCTATGTGATATGATTGATTCCTGATACTGTAATGTCAGCAAAGAATTTTGTTTTTCATAACTCTCCTTCTTAGCAGCGACAGTCTTCTGGGATGCAGAGGGACCCTGTCAGATAGGAGTCTGCCACTGCCGAGAAAACTGGACAGGGGAGCTAAACCGCAAACACACGCCACGTCTCAGTGCGCTACCTCAGCTACAACTGAGAGAAAGCATCTTCTCACAGGTCATCTCTGCTCTATACCGATTCAATCCTATCTCTCCCTTTTGAAGTTAAACTGGAAAATAAGCCAATCAACTTGCAAAGTGTAGCAATGTGTCAAGCCCTTTCCCACCTAGGGTTATAAAAGGAAAGAGATTGGAAGCTGATGGTGTGTAGTATTAAAGGGCTAATCACTTTCAATGTATTTTGCTACATTACTTAGCTATATGGGTACATTAAAAGGAGCTGGATTTCCTAAGGTCTTGTGCCCTGACCAAAAATTAAGCTTTTAAATGGTGCATGAAGAATGGAAGCATAAGGAGTGGAAGCATTTCTTAACTTCCTTGCTCTACCTGCAACCAACAGAACCTGTGGATTGTGGAAAAAAGAATTAGAGAGAAATATTTGCTTTAGTGCTTCTGTTGTTGGCCAGCAGCTATCACTTAGATATATTCAGAAGAGGATCCACTCAAGTTAAAATTCTAAATCAATACATTATCTTTATCTTGCTTTCTGTTTGGTTTGGGGTGTCTGCTTGTCTCTCAAACAATATTAAATATTGCATACTATTGCATAATATTAATAGTATGCGAAATCCCCTTCAGCAACGTCTCGGTGAGATAAATAATACTTCTAGGTAGTATCAGATATTTGCCTGGGATTTCTTTTTCAGTTTGGTGGTGATGTCACCAGAGAGAGACAGACAGACAGAGACAGAAAAAGAAAGAGACATAAAGAGAGAGATGGAGACAGAGAGATATCTTTACATAGACCTTGTAATCCAGTTAATTCCTTCCTTTCCTCCACAAATATCCTAAAGTTAGGATGTTGCTCATGAGAGAAAGAACATGCCACTATGATTATCTATATGAAAGTGCATATCTAAGTGATGCTGTAAGCCAAATTATTCACTTATTATTTATAATTTTTTTATTAATTTATCATGAACAATATTCATTTGTTATTATAATTATTAATGCAGTTATGATTAACTTAATAGAAAAATCATAAGGAGATATACCTATGCCAGTAGAAATCTTAAAGTTTATAATAAAGGTTACGGAGGTTACAGTCCAATCCTAAATAGTCAAGTGTGCAGAGAACCCAACTAACACTACTGAAAAAGCACAAAATGAGGCTCAGCAAAGAACAGCTAGTGAATTAAGTCAATGTCTATGAACATGGTAAGTGGGCACCACTGGAAGAAGCATTGTGGTCTAAACCTAAAATATTGGCCAAATTTTAAGCATTTCTGAAGTCTCCCTCAAGTGTGGAGACAGTCCTCATTTGATCACACTTCTTAGAAAATCCATGGAAGTGTTACCTGAGCCTTCTCCAGAATAATGCCAGGGATTTCATTCTGGTTTTCATGTTTCTAATGTGAGGGGGAGAGGCATAAACATATGCTGTTTCATTTCTGTATAACTCTCATTTCCATCCTGTAACACTTCAAAGCCATACAGGTTTTAGAGCTTGGCCCAACAAGGCTTGGCTTCTGTTGCAGCTTATTTTGATGAAAAGTGTAAGACTGGAAGGAATGTTGATTATTTCAGATTCAAGAATGAAGTTCCTGCACTGATTGAAAATGCACCACAAAAAAAGTTGTGGTGCTAGGTGCTGGGAATAGAGGGATGGATAAGATACAAACGTAATCATCTTTAATAGTTCACAGTGCAAATAGGTTACCAGACAGCAGTGATGTAAGCAGTCAATGCTGCAATAGAAGAAGGTTGACTCACTGTACTGGGGAAATGCTGGCAAAGGTTTCAGAGAACAGTTTGCACAAATGGAAGAGCTAGCCTTTCCTAAAAGCTTATTACAGGGCTGATACTGTTCTGAGTGCTTTATAATCATTCTTATTAATATTTACTCTTTTTGATGAATTAGGAACAGGGCTTTATTATTAACCCCATTTTAGAGAAAAGGAAATTGAGGCTTGGAGATGTTAAGTCACTTGTCCAATATCCCCTAGCTAAAGAATGGCAAAGTCAAATCTTAGACCCTAGCATGCAGACTCCTCAGGTCACAGGTCATATCCTACCTCAGTGTCAGAGGGACCTCAAAAGAGCAAACAGGATTTATCAAGCAAACCATGAAATGCACCAAGTTTTCTACAAACGGTTTCCTATAACAGAAAGGTATCCCACAACACTGTTGCCCAAAGACACTTCACCGCAATATAAGCAAACGTGTGTCACGAATTGGAGATATTCTGGAAAACTTCCATATAAATGAAATTTTTGGTAATAGCCTCACTTTTTTAAAAAAATCAACTTTATCGAGGTATACCCCAACCACTAACCCTGGGAAAGCAGTGATTTTCTTTCTGCTAGTCTAGAGAAGCTCTCTTTTTATTAGTATTTCAAGTAAAGGAAGACTGATACTACACCCCTTTGTTTCTGGCCTCTTTAGCTCAGCATCCTATTTCTGAGATCCATCCATGCCAAACCATGTATCAGTATTTTGTTCTTTTTCCTGTTAAGTAACATTTCTTTCCATGGCTTTAGTGTAACTTTTTGCCTATTCTCCTATTGAGGGACAGTTGGGTAGTTTCTAGTTTTTGGCTGAAAATAGCATTATTTTCAAGAAGGGATATAGGTACTCACTCTTTAGAAGTGTGCTGTAATGAATTACTGCATCATTTACCTGCTTTTCAAAGGTTGCAGAGCCCACCACTCTTTGGTCTTGGACACAATGGGCCATTGGTTCTGGCTTCAAGAACTCTGTGCCTATGCTCCTCAAATATACTTAAGCTTTGACTCATATCCTGTATTTCTGCATGGCACTTATCCAATTTTGATCTATGACTCTTGGTTCAATTCAAATCATGTGACCTCAGAGAATCCCATAGATCTAAATAGACCTATAATAGTATTTCAATCCAGTCACCATGAGTTGAAGATATGAGCACAGTGCAGGGCAGTAAGCACAGCACAAGCCAATTCTTTCAAATTATCCACCAGTTCTTCCTTTGCTATAGATTTCTAAAATTAACGGACTTCTGCCTTTGAATTAGCTGTCTCTCCCATAGGCAATGAAAACATTTTGGATTGCAATGCATGAGACAAAGAAATATCTTTATTATCATACACCCTGATGAAGGAGGGTAAAAATGTGAAAATTAGTGTCGTCCTGCAAAGCTGGCTGCATAATAAGGATGCCACAGGGTGACAGTTTCTGTGCTGCACCTCTGGGAAAGGCTCCATCTCACAGACAAAAGGTTACAACCTCTGGCTTTAAGCTAAATCCTTCTATCAAATCCACGATGAGATATATGGAAAGCCACTTAAATGAAGTGCTGTCTGTCTGCAGAGCAGAAGTGATAATCCGCAGAATCCTTTGGTGTCTCACGCTCTCCATCATTATTGGCGAGCTGGACCTGACTGCATGGAAATGAGTTGAACCCCAGCAAAAAGAACTTGAAGTAGGTCAGACATTTATCATTGGCAATAGATAGAAAACTCTCTTTTTATTTGGCCATTTTTCCCCCCAGAGAGTAAGTTCCATTGAACTTGAAGTGACCCATGATTATAATAGCCATTTTATCTTCCAACTGGGAAGGAGGAGGATTTGGGGACAGTACATTTACTGCCTATTCTAAGGGCCTTGAAGGAATTTTTATAAACCGTATCCTCTGAAATGTCTCCCCAACTGATTTTAGTTTTTTCTGGTGTCACCAGTAGCAATCCAATTGTGATTCAGTGTCCTTTCATTAAGGCGCTTAATGTCCTAAGCCTTTTTTAGTATATTTAAGGTAAAAAAAACCCCAACCAACCAACTTATTTCCAAGTGTATTTTGAAAATGTATATTTTTGCTATCTTTATACAAAATTTGAGTAACTTAAGTCACAAGTTCTTACCCTGTAGGAACCATCCCTGGCATCGTTTGTGACCCACTCAACTCAGGATTTGGCCCCTGGCCACTGGCAGCGCAGTACAATGTTTAGAGTTCTATGTTTGGGTCAGACTACAGAGGTCAAACTCTAGCTGTGCCTCTTGCTTGCTTTGCGACCTCACGTAACTAGCTCAGTCTCGCGTACCTCGGGTTTACCACCCGTAAAACAAGAATGGTGATATAAAAACAGTAACTATCTTATAAGGTCATTGTGATGATAAAATTAGATAACAAATGTCTGGCACAGAGGAAGTGGCCAATAAATATTAGATATTATTATTGCCCTGTTACATCCTCCAGAGTCTAAAAGAAGTAAGTGTATGGCTAAATCTCCTTCCATAAGAAACATTTCATAGAGTTGCGAGGTGGCGTGGTGAGGCTTGCATAGAAATGAAGCACGGAGGGTACCAGGCAACATTGTACACTATCGGCATTTTATGCCCATGGGACTCAGGTTTAAATGATGTGTTGCATACTCATGGGCAGCATAAGGTGCCGTGTTAATTGTGCAGAACAGTTGTTTAGCGTAACAGCAGTTGGAGAAGCTCTGGGTTCCTCTGAAAGGATTGTTCAGCAAAGAGGGGTTTGAGCAGAGCTTTCACAGGTAGGGAAGCAAGAGAAAGGCAGTTACCATCTCATATTCAAGCAGTACACAATCACATACAATGACATGGTCAAATATTAATTTGTGTATCATAAGGTGGGCATTTTTATTCACAATGCCTAAGTATCTGCCATTGTAGCAAATTTGAAATTAGGTAGGACTATAGTATACCCAAAAGGCAAAGAAGGAACACGACAGCTGGGGGAATTTTGCTCATAAAATTGAGCCTATCATCAGGGAGCAATGTATTTTAAGAGTGCTCCTGACAAAGGCAAGACGGAAAAGCATTTTAGAAACAGGACAGTCATATTTTAAGGGTTTTTTTGTGACTAGTACTGATTTCATCTTTTATTTATACAGTGCAAAAGTTATTTCCCAAAACGTTCCTGATGAATCCAGCAGACTGCTGCTGCTTCTTGCAACACAAATGCACATCACCTAGAGTGAATCCCCGTTTAATATGAGACTCTCCAAACATCTAAGAATGACAGAGGAGGACTAGACTCATCTGTCTCATCAATTGTACCCTAGTATTGGAATGCTATTGGTCAAAAATACCAGAGAGAATGCTATTTACATCAGAGTAAACTACAAAAGAGAGGTTTATGATGTCACAATGCATCAGTTATATTTATGACTGCCCAGTGATGGACACTACTTTATCTGTAACAAACAGATGATTTTTATCTACCATAAACGCAGCCTAACAAGTTTATTGTTTTCATTAACACATAATGTATGAAGAATATGCTTAGAGAATATTAAAAGTATTTTTAAAAAGGGCCTTTGGATAATTGTAACAAAAAATATTGTTCCTTTGGATATAATAACCTACTTACAGACATGATGATTATTTCATTTTCTACTTCTGAATAGTCTACAACAAAAATTGGCAAACTTTCACTGCAAAGGACTTGATACTAAATATTTTTGGCTTTGCAGGTCATACAGTCTCTGTTGAAACTACCCAACGTGGTAGGGAGAAAGTAGCCATCGCTAATATTAAATGAGTAAG
This sequence comes from Propithecus coquereli, assembly GCF_000956105.1. Taxonomy (NCBI): domain Eukaryota; kingdom Metazoa; phylum Chordata; class Mammalia; order Primates; family Indriidae; genus Propithecus; species Propithecus coquereli. Next base: position 764,441 of record NW_012148197.1, on the reverse strand, counting down.
TGTGACTGTATTCAAATAAAATGTTATTTACAAAGACAGACTACAGAACGGCCTTGGTCTTCAGGTTGTAGTTGACTGACCTGTAGTCTATAATAAATTAATTTGGAAAGAAAAATTTTAACTATTTGGTTATTTCTAGTCTGTCTTGTAGCTGGGGGGTCTTTGCTTTTACAACACCTGTCATATCACTTTGATTAAAATAAACAAGGAGACGTCAAAATTGCAAGGGTCCTATTCTTGTTCCTGTGTTTTCTTGGCTGTGGGTCACATACCATCTAAGGATTCATTCTTTGGGATACAGAGTTGAAAAAAAAAAAAAAAACGACAACCCTTTTCTCTATCTTAAAAGATGTTATCAAAAGAGTGGGTCTAGCCAGAGAGAGGGAGAGAAAAAAAAAGATAAAACAAATGGTAAATGCTTTGGAAGACCATAAACTTCATAGGGAAAGAAAGCAGAGACACAAACAAACAGAATATACTGCAGTGGTAACACAAGGGATAATGAATGTCAATGGGGGTATTACTCCGGAAGGTGTGTGATTGGATTTGCCCCTTTATACACAGTGGCAAGTAAGCTCACTTGTACAATATATTTTGGCTTATATTATTTTCTTTACAGCCACTTTCTCACATGTGGTGGGGGCAGTATATGTATGGTTCCCAGGGATGCAGACTAGGGCAGGGTTTTATCTTCAGAATTAAGATTTTGAATTGGATTAAATACTGTTTGGGACATATGCACCAAAAACTCCTCCTCCTCCTTTTATATAATCCACTTTGTGACTCAACTTGCTGCCTGAATCAGATACAATACCTTAAAGGCCTTTCCACTCTGGTTAGCTTCCTACAAATATTAACTTGTGGAGTGATAAAGAAGTGACAATATCTCCCCCGTATAGAGGAAAGTCCATTCTCAGACTTGCCTATTTTCCCCAGAAGTCAGCTAAACTTTCATGTGAGTGGGGAAAACTCTGTGACACTGCCCTCCTAAATACTTCAGAAATGGCATTTAGCTGTTACTGTGGGAGAGATCTTAAGAAAAATTCAACACTGATAGAATTACATTTGTTCTTCCCTCAATCTTGGTGAACTTCCTAGGCACTAGAGCATATTGCTTTTACTGTGCTGTCATTTCTGAAAACCAAATTGCACAAAAACTTTTATAATCACCCAAGAGAACTCCTAAATGGGTTTAGTGTCATTTCCTGAATAACAACACTGATGGAGGCTTTATGATGTTCCAGGCACTGCCACGCACTGTGACTCATGGAATCCTCGCAGCAGCCCACGCAGGCAGGTGTCCTTACCTTGCTGATGGGGAGAGTGAGCTCAGAGAGACAAGCGTGACCCCCTGGCACTTTAGATCACCTAATACAGACCTTTTGTTTTACACCAGATGTCAAATAAGATCTAGAAGGATGAAGTAACTTGACCAGTAAAGAAGTCAGAGGGTGATATCACAGAGTCAGCAAGGGGCTGATTCTAGATCACAGTTCTTTTCACTGTTTCCCAATTGTTCTCTACGTTGTGCTCATACACTCATTTAAAATTAAAGACAAACAATGAGATCATGAAATTCATCAACTGACAGTTCGAAGTAAACCGGCTGCATTAAAAGCAAAGCCTTTCAAGGGCAAATGACACCAGGTGCCAGAAATGGGATTAATATAAAAGCTTGAAATGCCCTGTCAAGAGAGAATTAAGCTGTGGGCTTCCTGCTACTTGCCCACTACCATCTATTAGCAGTGGCTGTCTTCTCATGGATTTGGGAATAAAATCAAGGTTTGTATATATTTTCTGTGGTTAATAGTTAGACATGCACATTTTCTTTTTTGCATATACAACTTCAACTTCAGGTACTTAAAGATTTTGCTAAACCTACACTGCCAAAAATGATATACTTTTGCTTACATTTTGAGTTTGGATATCATATAGAGTTAGGTGTGTCATCTCTGAAATGAATGTCTTATTCATTTATAATCCCCAAACCTCATGCACTGCCTGGCGTAATATAGGTGCTCAGCAAATCTTCTTCATGGGATTTACGCAAAAGAATTTTTTTTTTTACTACTGTGAAATAGAAAGGACCTCACCAACTTGTAATAATAATATTGTTATTAACAATAGCAGCTAGCATTTTTGAATACATATTATGGCCAGACACTGTTCTAAGGGACTTATATGGATCTACTCTGTTAATACTCAAAATGATTCTACAAGGTACTGTTAGCATTCCCATTTCACACATGTAAAAAAACTACCCGAGACTTAGAGCTGTTATATAACTGCAACACAGTCCCCAAGCTGGAAAGTAGAAGTTCCAAAGCCAGGATTCAAACTCAGAATGTCTCTTCCCTGAGCCCACTCTTTTACTACAAAAATGACTTAGTGAGTTATTACATTTTCATTTTGTTGTAATGAGTGCAACTAAGAAAAGATGGGATTCAAAATTATTGTTACATAATAGTTATTTTGAGCAATAGAATTAGCTGTGACAGATTTTGGCCAGCTAGAAAGATAGTTAAGGATCAAGAGTCTTCCTTAGTCTAACTTACCTTTTTCCATATAACAAACATGCACATAAATGTGGAATGCCCATCCCACCCCTACCTTGAAGTACTGGGAAAAACTGTAAGGCAAACATGCAACTATCATATAATACAAGTCCCCAAGTCCATCATCACCTCCAAAAATGATACTGAGACATTCTGCAGAGGAATTTCAAAGTTCTTCATTCTGACACATCATCACCCACATGTATTTTGTACAAAAGATTGCTAGGTACCAAATTTAGGTCCATGAGTTAACTCAAATTATATCCAGAAAAAAACTACCCTACTTCAAAGAAGAGAAGAAAATGAGCTTTTGCTTTTTCACATTTGAGAGAGTGGAAGCAAAGGGTCCAACAATTTAAAGCACCTCTTTCTTAAAAAAAAAAAAATGTGAATTATTTTATGAATTATTTTATGTCTACTCTGGGTCTGGCACTAATGTGTCTTGGAGATACATTAGTCCCTCTCTTGTGGGCCTGTGGGAGGTATATATCAATCAAATTATCACACACAGAAAATGCAAAACTATGTCATGGAACAGGGACAAAGAGGTGAATTTTGCTCTAAAAACCTCTGCAGGAAGGATTTTTATTTAGGGTGGTCCATGATGACTCCATGAGAAAACAACGCTGGTGCTGGTATTTAAAAAATGAGTAAAAGTCACCCAAGAGTCAAAGGAGATGAAGAAGGAATGCAAAGAGTACAAACAAACATCCTAAGGGAACCAAAATAGCAAGTTAAAATTACATATCCAATAGATCCCACATATAAATATAAAGCATCAGCCATTGTTCATTCATATAAGATCTACTAATAATGTAACTACAGGATACTGGGCTGGTTTAACCACATAAATTATTAATTTAATTATGGTTGAAAAAAAGATGAAGTTGTATGAATAAATACTTTTGAATAATAAGTAAAGGTTTTTTTCAGTTAAATTCTAGCACTGAAAGTATCAATAGCAACTAACCCATCAAATAATTAAGTGGTAGATAATCCATGTCCTTATAATATAATTAGTATTATTTAGAATAAATATAAATGGTAGTTGTGGATTTTTTTGATATATGGTAGGATCTGAATTATCATGTTAAATTAATGTATGTTAGCAGTAATTTATCTACTCTCAAATTAAAAAAAAATACCAATGGTACGGTTCAATTCTTTCCTCTTCCTCATTATCTATGGCCCACAAAGATCACTCCTCTTTTTGACCTTGTATATTATCTACAGTGTGTGCTGCATGGCTTGGAACTTATGTTTCTGAGTTATTCTTTATTTTTTGGGGGGAGGGGGTATGTGTATATTTTCTCTTCCTGCATAAATTTTTAGTAAGTTAAGGGCCAGTTCTCCCATCCCACTTCCTGTAGTCTTTAGCAGTATAGTAAAAACATAGAGGATGCTTATAAACATCAGTTCACTGGAATAGTCAATAAGATAATCTGTATGCTTTAACACATTTGCATCTTCGGAAACTAAAGTAATAGTTAGCAATAGTTCTATAAATAATATATGACTCCAATGTCTTATATGGATTTCCATTTGAAGTTTCTCTTTTCCTACCCTGCTTTCATATCTCCCAGAGACCCTGAAAGTGGGCCGAATCTTTCAAATTATTCTCTTAACTCAGAGATAAAGAAAATTCTAGTTCTCAAGGAACAAAAATAATCTGTTGTGATATCAGCTGCACATGCTGGCAAAGCCACCATTTTATTATCCTCCAAACAAGCTAAGACCCAATCGAATCATTCGGAATAACATCTGCCCAAACCTTAAACTATCTATAGAATTCACAAGATTCACAGCTGACCATTTCTAAATCTCCTGCAACACCTCTCATATGTGTGTGATTTGCTATCTCCCACAGAGTGCTGTTTTCATCCTGTCGCGTTCTTTCTACATGAAAACTCACTTTGATTCTCTCCTGCTGCTTATGAGTAAACTCCCTGATGTGTTTGCAATTTATTGTGATCTATTTTCCTTTTTCCAATAAAGATGAATTTTACAGCCCTTCTCATAGTGATCAATGCGGGGGGTGGGGGGGAAGCATTCAGATTGATGATAGTGACAAAGTGCACTACATTCAGTTGATACTAAATAAATTCTGTATGATAGTAAATATTTCCTTGCTTCACCATTAAAATGTCCCATCATTTTAATATAGGAACAAGAATCTACAACTAGGAATAGCCAGCAATGAGAAAAGGTAGTTACTGTTATTTTTGTTGAACTTCTGATTTTATTGAATTCACAAAAAATGTTTGCTTTGCTTAACTAACAGTGTTCTCTAAAATGGTGGCACAATGAACTAGTCTGGAGGTCAGCTAGTAATGTAGCAAGAGGACCCGTGACCGAGGTCAAGACACACAATCCAACCCTGGTTTACTGCTCCAATCTCTGATTCCTTGTAATTTAGGCTACGACCACCTTAAACATTCCCTTTGTCCTTCATAGTCCCATCTGCATAGAAAAACCTTATACACATTGTCCACCTGGAAAACCCATCTTTATGTTCGCAAAATTAGTCAGGATAATTCATCAGGATATCTAGGTTCTTCCCATGCCTACTCTTCAACTATCCCTTTCAACACTGATACAGAATTTACCACTTACTCCTTGGGGCAAACTGTGCAAATACTTTTGTTGAACACATTTCCCTATAATTTACTCATTTGTTTATGTTCCTTTGTCTTTTATTAAGAGATTTTTGTAGCCAGGGTCCAAGCTTTCTGGATCTTTTGGTCTACTCTGCCCACCATAGCACCTGAGACAAGATAAGAGCTCAATTAACATTTGTTGAGTGTTAATGTCCAGAGGATTAGATATTTGTTGGACATTCTGCCTTATCCTCAGCACACCTGGCATAAGTTGGGTGTCAGAGAATCTTGCTTAACTCCAAACTTTCAGCTGATGTTGAGTAGGTATATAGAATCAGCCATTTTCACCCAAACAAGATTATTTGGGAAAGCACAGTGTGTAGGAGACTGTATTGTAGCCTTTTGAGCCTGAGGAGAGAACTGAGATGACAGTACAAGAGTACTGGTATATACCCTCTCAGCAATTCATATTCATCGGAGGAACGAACACCAAAGGCATGATTCATTAAAGAAAGAATAGATAAACTGGACTTCATTAAAATTAAAAACTCCTGCTCTATGATAGACACTGTCAAGAGAATAAAAAGGCAACCCACAGACTGGGAGAAAATATTTGCAATAGATACATCTGATAACTGATTGTTATCCAAAATATAGAAAGAACTATTATAATGCAACAGTAAGAAAACAAACAACTCAACTAAAAAATGGGCCAAAGACCTTGACACCTCACCAAAGAAGACATACAGATGGCAAACAAGCACATGAAAAGATGTTCCACATCACATGTCATCAGGGAAATGCAAATTAAAAAGCAATGAGATACCTCTACACACCTACTAGAATGATCAAAATCCAGACCTTTGACAACACCAAATGCTGATTAGGATGTGGGACAAGATCTCTCATTGATTGTGGGTAGGAATGAAAAATGGTATAGCCACTTTGGAATGCAGTTTGGCAGTTTCCTTCAAAATTAAGCATACTCTTACTATACAATCCAGAAATCTTGCTCCTTCATATTTTCCCAAAGGAAAACTCATATCCACACAAAAGCCTATATGTAGATAGTTATGGGAGCTTTATTCGCAATTGCCAAAACTTGGAAGCAACCAACATGTCCTTCAGTAGAATGGGTAAATATACTGTGGTACATCCAAACAATGGAATTCAGCACTAAAAAGAAATGAGCTATCAAGCCATGAAAAGACATAGAAAAAGCTCACCTGTACATTATTATACTAAGTGAAAGAAGTCAATCTGAAAAGGCTACATCCTGTATAATTGCAACTATATGACATTCTGGAAAAGTCAAAACCATGGAGACAATAAAAATATCAGTGGTTAACAGCAGTTGGGGGAGGGAGAGAATCTTCAGGGTAGTGAAACTATTCTGTATGATACTGTAAGGGTGGATACATGCCATTAGACATTTCTCCAAACCTACAAAATTTCTTAACTAGGTAAGACTTCTTTTTTCAGTACAGATAATTTCTGTATTAAAACCATTTCTAACAGGTAATGCTAAGAAAATCTTCACTTGGGGCCAGGTATGGTGGCTCACACCTGTAATCCTAGCACTTTGGGAGGCAGAGGTAGGAGGATCGCTTGAGGCCAGGAGTCCGCGACCAACCTGAGCAAGAGCAAGACCCCATCACTACAAAAAGATAGAAAAATTAACTGGGCGTGGTGGTGCCTGTAGTCCCAGCTACTCGGGAGGCTAAGGCAGGAGGATCACTTGAGCCCAGGAGTTTGAGGTTGCAGTGAGCTATGATGATGGCACTGTACTCTAACCTGGGCAAAACAGTGAGACCCTGTCTTAAAAAAAAAAAGAAGAAAAAAAAAAAAAAAGAAAATCCTACTTGGGCCTTCCGTGGATTTCGACTGAAATTTTAACAATATAATACAAATGAAAATATGTAAATTCATTCTGTAAAGGGATAACACTGGGAACTCAAAAAACTAAAAAGCGTATTTTTGAAAAAAAAAATAAGCCCAACATTTTCTCAAATGATGAGGTTTAAGGTTATCTGTGAGTAAATCAAACACTACTATTGTGAAAGAAAAATAGTTTTTCAGTATCAGGTACCTTGGAAACATAAACAGGGATTTATAAATTTCCAAATAAGAAATAGGATGGAGGAAAAGAGATTATTGCTGTTCCCCAAACTGCTCCCTCAGTGTTTTTGAAAGAGATCTGAATAGCACTGGGAAAAATCTCCATTATGTCTCTGTGGGTTTCAATGAATTGTGTTTAATAGACTCACTGAGTAATCAAATTATGGTAATTTGGAAGAGACATCCCAACCTCCTCGTGTAAGGTGTTCATGAGTAATTTCCTCTTTATTTTCTTTGTTTTGTGATTGTAATCAGATTCACAACATGAAGTGTCATTAATCACACATGATAATGGTACTCCCACCGTGATTTATGGAAAAGGCTAAAGCAATTCTGACATCTGAGGATAGTTATAGTCATTTTATCTTGTGCCTATGAACACGGTATTTTGTTTCATTAACTTGAGTAGTTTTGTGAATTTTAATGGTGTTCACATAGAGCATTTCAGTTTTTTCATATAATAAGGACAATAGCTCGAATATTAGAAAATAAAATTATAAAAATGAACTTGTCTTCCTTTCTGGAGAGTCAGTAAAAGGATTCAGAAAACACATTAGTATGTATCATTATCTGTGGAAGGGAGTTTGATCAACTATGCTACTTAATAGAGATAAAATTATGGTCACAATGTAAGTCTAAAGGGATCAACTAACACAAGAAAAAAAGACAAATTATGTACCTGTGTTAAATATAGTAAAATTTAAAAATTCCTACTATTTGAGTCCACCTTAATTAAAGGTTTTAGGAGTGAAAATATAGTAATTAAGGCATTTTTTAGAAAGGTGTATTGGAACAATTCATCTTGAAAATAAAGAATTTGATTAAAGACTTATAAACAATTTTGCAAGCTTTACTCAGTGAATCAATTATAAACTTTAACTTCTACTGAGTTATTGAAAGGTAATAAAATTTTCAGTAGAGAACGGTAAAGTGAAAATAAACTGATTGTTTTACATTATTTATAAATGCAATGACTCCTTTACCATTGCAGTGCTAAGACCTCATACACACCAACCTAATTTACTAAAGAAGAAAAGATTACATATAGACAAGAAGCATAGAAAAAACAAATAAAATGTCATATAACCTACTAGAATTATGCTCTAATTATATTAAATTTTTAAAATACTTCCCACCATTTAAATATTTTTGGACCGTGTTTTGGTTTCTAGATAAAACTGATTTTCATTATTAATTACAAAGTCAGAAGAGGCAAGAGATAGTAAATATAGAACAATATTCATAGTGCCTCTTCTGTATTTCTCCAGAAATATTTGTAATTATTTTTTCAAATTTTAAATTACTACTTGATTTTAAATTACTACTTGATCACCTTGAAATTGAATCTATGTTGCCTGAATAACATTAAAATATTGATAAAACACTGAGATTAGGGACATAAATTTTTGTACCAAAGTAAAATTTTAATAAGCACAAAATACAGTTACCTTCTGTGGATGATACTAGGGAGAGAGAGGAGAGGAGAGTGGCCGTCTAGGTTGGAAACCGGATCACAGCCAGTCAGAAGACCCAACACAGAAGAAATATAATTTTGAAGTCAACACTCAGGGAGCAATAAAGGTGCAAGTAATGAAAACACAGCCAATTCTCATGTGCAATTAATAAGAAAATCATGTGTGCAAGAATTGAGGGTTTGTGGGGAAAAAAGTCTCTTTTCATTGGTTTTCAACTATTAACTGGATAGGTAGAGAGACTGTGAATAACAAAGTTTTCACCTTTAACTTTACCCTGCAGGACTGTTTTAGGAAGAATTGGTAGTATTTATTTTAGAAGTATTATACCATGACTTACTAAATCCTGAAATTTTCCAGTAGTAATCATGAAATTACTGGGAGTACTTATTTGGCTTTAATTAATTTGTCTGGAACAAAAATCTTGGAAGTACTTTGGAGGGAATATAAGGAAGAGGAATGTGATGTCTGCTGACTTTATTGATTGAGCCCATGTGCACCTTACATGCAGCTTTCATAGTATGCATTTCCCAAAAGGGTTGTGCACATACTTAAAAACATTAGAAAAGAATAAAAATTCAGATGACTTCCATGTGTTTCCTTTTGTTTGTCAAAGCATATTGCGGTGTAATATGAGATTAGAGTACGGATAAGGAGAGCCTGTTCCTCAGAGCGGATACAGAATTCCATAATTTAGGATCATCATATTTATAATATAGAGAATTACAGTTCTTAAAATTGATATTGCTCTGGTAGGTTTTTGTAGTCTACTACTTTGGAATATATTTTATATGTTTCATTTCTACATAAAGCCTTGATATCATTCAATATTTTTAATTATAAGAATCTGCTTTTGCTTACCACTTTTCTTGTATTTTTGTCTTACCTAACTATTGTAAGAACCCTGTGTAAGTACTTCATCCCCACTTCCTATTATCACCACTTTGCGGATGAGATAGCAGAGGTTCCATAATCAGAGAATTTCACCAGGTAACAAGTGGCAGAAGAGTATCATCCTTCATTCATTCTACTCTGTTCACGAAAGCCCGTTGACTCTGATTTGATATACTCTACCCACCTGCATGTTGATTCAACAAACTATAAAGTAAATATAAACACACTGCCAGTATTCAACTTTATTAAACAATTAAATTTTAAACATCATTCTTCCAAGTTAGCAAAAGAGTCTTCCAATCTTCCTAAGATATATTTGAAATGTTATAGTGGGTGGAAACTTCTGCATAAAAGCAGATTTTCTTAGGAGTATTTATTTCCCTTTACTCCAGTGAGCCAGAACTTCATTCCTGAACACTCCCAGCTGACATCATTTGTGATCAGTTTTCAGCCTAAATTCCTCCCCGACTGTTAGATGGCACTGTGCCCTCTCACAAGGTGCTATGCCAATTTTTCTAGGATACACATGCCAGTCAAATGTGGGATTCAACAGGGAACACTGCAAATGCCATCTCTTCAGCAGGGCGTCCATTTCTTCTGGCAGTAACGTGCATTAACACCAAATGCATCTTGAGGGCCAAAATTAAAATTATGAATTGTGGAAGAAAATGCAGCATAGTAGATATAAGCATTTGATTCTGCCAAAAGGACAAGTTGAATTCTAGGAGGCCCATGGAAACCTGTTAAGCATATAGGTATCCAACTACTCAATGGTGTCTTTGGAATTTGAAGTGATTTACAAAAAGAGCAACATCCTGTTATTGTAAAAGTAAGCTGTGTCACCCCATAATTAGAATTGAGCACAATTGTAGGAGTGACATTCAGAAGAAGCAGCTAGATAGAGTCCAAAGCTTTGTTCGAAGATACAGACAAGGCGGTATGGCTTATAACATTCAAATTAATTGTTAGTACATTACTTGGGCAACCCTTTCCCACACAGATCTAAATGCCCAGATGCACAGTCCTGAATATATACCTTACTTACTCAGTTGTATATCTATGGACCCAATAACCGCCACATTGAGAATTTTATTCCTAAAAAGCATTTCCTCTAATTCCTTCACTTCACTAAGGAGGAAAGAAATGAAGTTATTGAGACAACTAATTAAGGTCAAAGTAAGAATTCAATCCCAGGCATCTCCTGTTCCTGGTCTAGTGAGCTCTGGATTACATCACGTTTCTTTTGACTTTGTCTACAATGTTATATTCATTGTATATTATGTTCATGGTATAATATATTCATATTATATACATATATAACACATAATACACTATTCCTAGAAATAATAGCATATGATTTGTGACTAATCCATAAATACAAACTAATTATTTATTTAGTTTTATTTTCTCAAAAATTAAAAAAATGAATTTTCATATCAGTATTATAATTTATGCTTTTGTTGATGTACAATCCATGACTGGCAAAATAAAATGCTCTAAGGCAAAAAGGCCCACGTACATTGAACTCATACCAATGGTCATCTGAGTTCTTATGACCCATGAATACCTGTCTTAGCACTCACTGCCCTTTACTATTCATTGGTCTGGTACCCACTTTAGAATGAGAATTTTAGGGCAGGGCTAGGTCTTATTCACTGTACCCATTGCACCTGTCAAAGAGGTACTGCTCAATGAATGTTTGTTGAATGAAGGGATAAATAAAAACATGAGCTAGTATATCCACAAATTGCTAAAATCACCCTGACCAAATCTACTGATTGTCTTTTACCTGCTTTGTTTGCTTTCAGAGATTTCTCATAGCAACTAATGCATCTGAATAAGACCTTTCTTTCAATCGTTCATTCATGACAACAACCTGTTTTTTACTCATGGGCATGAACGATTAAGGCCTCTTAGAGGAAATTGTCTTAATTACAGAAATCAGAACAGCTTAATTGTAAATGGGCAAGGTGAGCACTCTGCAAAAGAGATTAGTTGATTTTCCCTTTATTTCTTTCCTTTCTCTTTAATAACTCTTGAAATTCACAGTAAAAATGTTTCCAAGATTTCAGCATTCTGGAACATATTTTCCTTCTATTTATTCACATTTAGGGAAATCTATAATGCTCATGCGGAAAGAATATGAAGCCACCGGTATACACTTCCCTCCACTAATAATTCGCTGAATCAAGTAGTCAGTAAGCTTCCGGATAGATGAGCTGAATTCTAAGGCATGAAAGGAAAATCCGAGGGAAAGAACAGTTGCTCCAGTAACTATGGAAACGGTATAGATACCTATATCTATATAGCGATACATGATATAGATGCAGATATTTTGGAAGTCTGGAGTACAAATGAAGATTCATCAATCTTTAGCTGATGTCGAGCTGCTGCATCATCTAAGTGAGAGCTGGGGGAATATGTGGCTTCTCCGCCTATATTCAGTCATTAATCTTTCATTTGTCTACAATGTCTTTCTACCTGGATGTTCTAGCTGAAAAAGGAGCTGCCATTCTGCTGGCTAACGACATGCACTGAGTATTTAATTTGATCTCTTTTGTGAAGAGGTAGGATTCTAGAAAGACCTACATTACATCCTTTTCTAAAACCATCAGATATTCGGGATACTGATTACAATAAAGTGGGCAATGTTATAACACATATAGGTATTACCTTTCCCCCATCCCAACTATGGTAAGACTGAAAGAAGGAAAAAGCAATGTAACAGCAGTAAAAATATTTATTCAATGTCTACCATGCTCAAATGGCAATAGCGTTTGCCCCAAGGAATATTAAGGATGGAAGGCATGTTCCTTCCTTGAGTATTAGTTTACAGTCTTCAGGTTGGGGAGGCCCAACGTATGGGAAAGTGTGAACAATTTTGAGTCAACAAACATGCTGAAATCTTCGTACAGAGGTTCTGAAAAGAGGCTGAGTAAAAAACTGATGAGGCTGTAAGGAGCTTCCTGGACACTTACTAGATGTGGCAGTGAGCAGATTTTAGCAAGTTTTGTTGGAGGTAAAAAAGGTGGTTTGAAAAGTAAGGAGAGAAAGGCACAATGAGTAAGGAAAATGAAATGGCAGATAAACTGCATAAAAACTGTCATGGGGAGGGCAAGATCAATAAATTTGCTTGAAAAAATTTGCCATCGATTTGGGACTAATGGTATAGGTGGGTGAGAGATGGAAGACTTGAGGCTGGGCTGCTGACTTCTGACTTGCCAATGGTCCAAGCACTTAGTAAATATTCCAGATTATTAAAGTAATTGATGAGCAATATACTGCCAGGATTTATGAATAGGACAGTGACTTAATCCAAATGGTATTCGACAAATATATTCTTAGGATGCCCAAAAGAAACTAAGGAGCCTGAAGTCTGGGAGCGTATACTTGGAGTGATCAAAACCTATTATAGATTTCAGCAGAAACTAAGGCATAGGAAAGGCAGAAATATAGAAGAGAAGCAACACCGAAAAAGAACAATCTATAATGAGGCTACAAAGTGATTGTGCTGCTTGAAATTATGAAACTCAATTTTCAGTAGATTAGTTTGTAGAATCGCTGAGTACCCAAAAGGAAGTGCAAACCATTAATGCTGGAGTGAACACAAAATATTTGAGGCTACAGATAGAAGCTATCCACTAACTTTCTCTCTGGTGGAAATATTCTGACATACTTGTAACCTCTCCAGTAGATTTTTGAGTTGGCAGTGAAAAGTAGAGAGAAAAATGACACCGTGTAGCTAAAATTATGGGATGCTGACAAGAAATTGCCTGCCCCCTGAAATTGAGTCAAAGCCATTAAAAAAAAAAACAACTGTTAACCTAATATTCTGGACTCTCTTGAGGGAAATGATTTTAAATCTCACAATAAATCAGTTTACATATTCTAAATTAATTTAATGAATAGAATTATAACATAAGTCTAAAGTCAGCTCTCTATCACCACAGTGCTTGGAGCTGGCAGGGGGGAAAGCTGTGTATGTCCAGGATGTGGTTGCTGCCACCGAGCCGTCAACTTCTGCCCGTAGATCCGATTCTCTATATTACAAAGGGAAACCCAGTAACAAATCATAATTTGCAGAGTGGTGATGAAAGTATCAATTCCATAGTGCTCACTTAAATTAATAGGAATTATTCAATATGATCCCTCTGAAAGAGAAGTCCTTTCTTAACAGTGACAGGCATTTTGGGAGGATGAACTTTGTCAATCCACTATTGTATCACTTTATGCCCACCCAAGTAGTAATTCACTAAAATTGTAATTTCCCATTTTTTTTAAAAAAAACCATGTTTTCATTAAATATGGATTTTTTTAAAAAAAATATTTAATGAAAAATCAAAGAGAGCCAATGCTTCAGGGGCCATAACCTGAAAAGTACCTTCTTTACCAAAAAATTGTGAAATACCCTCAAATCTATCTAAACACAAATGGGTCATGTGGTTTTGAGTCACTTATCCCAGTGATGGGCCACGTTTATGAGTATTAGGACTCTTTTTTTAAGAGCAAAACATCTCAGCCCCCTCATGGTCATAATTGGGCATTTATTTATTTTGTTTACTGTTGATTCTAACACCCATGGATACTTGCCAGCTCCTGTATTAATGAATCTCCTCCACTTTCCCAGGGCACATTGAAAATCACAGAGTGACTGGTGACTGCCAACCTTGTCAATGATCATTATCCTCAGGGACACCAGTCGCACGACATACAGGGCCTTTGAGGCACTGGCAAGAACAAATCTCTCAATAAATGTCTATGCTGTTCATGTTAGAGTCCCAATCAGAGTCAAAAATGCTTTATGCAAAGACAGAATAGTTTTCTATTTTCCTCATAACTGGTGGAACTATATAAATAATCAACCACAAGAGCTTAGACTTCCTGGGGTGGGTTCCTAAAATTTCTTTATCTTAAATAGGGGGATAATGCATTAAAGCTGTATCTCTGCACCATCCAATTCCTTAGCTGTTAGCCTCTTGAGCACGTGAAATGTGACTAGTCCAAACTGAGATGTGCCATAGGTACAAAAACCACACCAAAATTTGAGGCCTTAGTACAAAAAAGTTAAAATATTTCATTAATAATTATTTTATTGATCGCATATTCAAATAACAATGCTTTGGGTGTGTTGTGTTAAATAACATATATTATTTAAAATTAGTTCACCTGTTTATTTTTACTTTAATGTACTTATAGAAAATTTTAAATTATGTATGGAGTTCACATCATATTCCTCTTCAATGGCACTGCCATAGACCAAGGAGATTTATACTAGGTTGTATTTAAAGACAAAATTTTCAGCTCTGTATGAGCACAGGCTCTGGGTCATTCAGCCCTAGGCTGTTTATTTAATAAGTGGAATAATAACCATACCTATCTCATAGGTTTAATGTAAAGACTAAATGGCAATGTGTGAAAAGTACTTAGCATAGTGGTTGGCAAGTACTCAATAAATGTTTGCTTCCGTTTACATTTAACGGGAAGAGAATTTGACAATGGTGATGATGTTATGATGACATCGTTAAAAAAAATTCTAGGCCTGTGCTTGCTAAGGTTCATTTTGGCTGAGTAAACATCTAGTTGTATATATTACGAAGACACTCTTGAAGATGTTAAAGGGGGAAGTCTGATTTTTTTTCCTCGTCCCAATGTCAGGAATAGCAGAGTTGTTTTCTTAGGAATTGGTTCGCTTTCGTATGATTAAGGAATAATGTTTCCCTTATATCGATGGCTGATAGCTCAAAGGAAGCTTTGCAAATTCAAAGGCTAGGGAGTCAAGCAATAATTGCAAGTGAAGTTCACTGCATGTGTTCTTTAAACTATGTGCTATTTGCATATTGAGTACTTAGAATATTTTGTACCTCCAAGAAAAAAAAAGCTACCATCCATTTTTTCCTTGAAACATGGTTTATTTGGATTTCACTGTTTAGGGTTTTTTTTTGTTTGTTTTTTTAGTGATGGGATCTTGCTCTATTGCCCAGGCTGGAGTGCAGTAGCATAATCATAGCTCTGCAACCCCAAGCTCCTGAGCTCAAGTGATCCTCCTGCTTCAGCCTCCTATAGAGCTGGGACTATAGTCATAGGCCACCATGCCCGGCTAATTTTTTCCATTTTCCGTAATGACGGTGACTTGCTATGCTGCCCAGGCAGGTCTCAAACTCTTGGGCTGAAGCGATCCTCCTGCCTCAGGCTCCTGAGGAGCTGGAACTACAGGTGTGAGCCACTGCACCCAGTTCTGTATTTTACTTTATATATACAAATAGGTACAGAGAAACATTTCTGTATTATGAAAAAAAGAGCCAAGCACCGCAGATAGATGGCAACCAATATCAACTTCTGGATCAGGCCAACTACAGAAGGGATCAGACCTGTGTCAAACTGGAACATGGATGCTCATGCAAATGCAAGCTCAGTCTAAACATTAATTATCTCCAGCTGATTTTTGCTATGCAGTTGCAGGCTCAGAGTTGTTCCATCTTCCAAAAAACTCGAGAAATCCACATTTTATGTCAATCTTCCCTATTTTAAAACATTTGAAATCTTAAAGAATTCATGCCAAATAAAACATATCTGTGGGCCAGTTTGGACCAGGGTCCACCAGTTTCCAATCGGACTTAGATCCAGATTTTTGGCACAATGGAAAGTATTATTCATGGATTTCTACTAAACATTTTCTATCAGCCTCATTCCTTACCTATGCTTTATGTCTCCACCTTTTTTATCCCTTTTTAAATAAAAAAAAAAACCCTGTTTCTAAATCATGTAACTATCTGGAATATGTAGAAATCAATCAGTAAATTTGAACAGTTAAATACATATTAAGAGAGTCATAGAGCTCCCAAGTACCCCAGAATTCAGTGTGCTAAATGAGCCATGCTAAACATGCACACACATGCACACATGCCGACAAATTATTTGAGCCAATTGTTTTCTTCTCTTAGAAAGAATGTGCAGTAGGTTACTGTTTGTGAAAGACAGCTAGATATATTGGCAGCAAACAAATCCTTTAGGTTATAAAAAACTTTTTAAGAAATAGGAGTAATTTTTTAAAGAAATGCCACTGATGTGGGAAAATGCATATGATGCTAAAATAATAAAAGTAGAATTTAATATTAAACATCCCACATGGTTAGACAATTAAAAATTATGTTAGAGCTACACTGGAAACACAAACTTTTGACGTTAGTTATTTCTGGGTAGGGAGACTTTAGAAATATCCTGTTCTCTTCTTTGTACTCTTCTGAATTTTCCAAAAAATTATTTAGATGTGCACATATTGATTTTACAGTCTAAGAATTACATGAAAATATATATAATTATTTTTCTGACCACCAGCAAAAAATAAATATCCTGGTGATTTAAGCTAGAGTGACAATTTTGCTTTAATTTTCTTGGTAATTGGAAGGAAAGAAATGTCCATTTCACTTGGGTGATTCGTAAGATTATCTCATTTCCCCAGTTCTCTTTGTCCCATAATCAAAACACAAGTGACAAACTATAAGTT
>NW_012148197.1:729663-746536 GCF_000956105.1 Propithecus coquereli | reverse complement strand
ATGAACCAAAGAGGATACAATTTCCATATAAAATCTACTGCTCTCTTTTGAGTATTAAATATGAAAGTGGCATTTTGACACATGCCACATTCCTGTGAGGGCAAAAATGCATTCAAGAATTCTGTTTATGCAAGCCAAGTGTCACCTGATGTGAACTTGGAGAATATATTGATTTAGGCATAGTTTTACTTACATCTAAATGTCGAAGTCACCATTATGCTATTACTGACACTCTGAACTATTTTCACTCTTGACTATGCGATTTAGATACAAAAACATGTAGAGTTTGAATGTTGTTTGGTATGATTACTATACTATACTATGATTACTGTATTCTAAGTATCTGGGATTGATCCATTGCATTTGTATTGAATATCGCTCATCAAGATGAAGAGGTATAGTGCATGCACGTGAAGGAGATGAATCCTTGCTTGTAATGACAAAGACAACGATGGAGAAAATCTATGGAATGTAATAATATACCCACCATCTTTCTTAAAAACGAATATCTGTATGACCTAATATCTCATTTTAAAAAATATTAGTATGTCACACTCCATACATACGTCCTGCTTCAATATGTCAGCACTATTAATGCAATATATCTGTCAAGCTTTATTAAAATGCTTTTTGATGTGTATCTTGGCTCATAAACCTCTACAGTGCACTGATATTGCATCAGGGTATGTCCTTGTAACACTGAATCTCTGAAGATGGGACAATAAAAGAGAAATCCTCCAAACTTTCAAGTTCAGCCTATGATATGACACACCCCGCATAGCCTCTTGTCAGTACCCCGAACGTGTTTATTCATTTGTCAGTAACCACAGCAGGACGATTGTGCAAACCTTGTTTCATAGAACTTTCTGGTGGGAAGAGCATAACTGCATTCAGAGATAAATATCCAACAAAAGCGGCCACACTGACACTAGGATAAACTGTCAGGTCCATTTTTCTTTATAAAGCTGTTTCGGAAGCAGCATTCTTTGAGTTACAGCACTAGAGTTTTATCCTTGGGCCTTTTTTTTATCTGTGCTGTACTTTAATTGGCACATTTCACCAGCGGATGTTTTCTATTAGTACCAAAGATGTCTTGTCTGTTGCAGCTCCCATTTTCCATGGCCCCAGAGGAGTTCTTGTACTTGCAGAGCACAGGCAAGCAGTAGACATGCCAATCAAAATGGGTTTACTGGAAGCCCATCATGGTTGTAAATACAGAGAATATACCCCGGGGGAAAAAAAAACTAGGGCAGGAAGGTACAAAAAGGGGTTAAGGGAAACTGATTATGGGAAAAATAAAACCTAAACACATCAATAACATCAATCAAAATATGTTCACTATTTTCCTCTTTTTAGCATTATTCTAGAACAGTACATCGCAAATTATCTGTCTGAAGTTCAAGTTATTTGGACAATCTTTGGTTGATTGTTTGATTTTTCCCAATATATCATGACCTGTTACCTGATCCTATGGAGTGTAACTAATGTGCAGCTCACACCACAGGAGACTCACCACGCAAGTTCAACAACATTTAAGAAAAAGTTCTGCTGATGGTGTCAGGGCAATGTTACACTCCATACATAATTACTATAAACATTTGTGAATACTTAATTTTTCTACTTAGCCTGTTGCAGAACAGTAACAGCCTGTTTGTGGACAGGCACCGGTCCATAGACCATGCTTTGTGCACCTTCTTCTGGAATGTATAGGGGCAGAAGAGTTAACTTCTCGACCAATTTAAAACCACTCTAGTCAAACTGTGCTTGCTAAAAAGTTAGTAACATGCTAATGGTCAAATTCAAGGGTCTATTTTCTCTGCCCTTCCCGCTTAACTATCTGCAACAGTGGATGCTGCAGATTACTCTATTTCTTTTTTTTTTTTTATTATTTCAGCATATTATGGGGGTACAGATGTTTAGGTTACGTATGTTGCCCTTGCCTCCCCTCCCCCCAGGTCCGAGCTCCAAGCGTGTCCATCCCCCGGATAGTGCGTATCGCACTCTTTGTGTATGCAAATACCCATCCCCTCCTCCCCCCCACCGCCTGACATTCAACAAATGTTATTCTTATATGTGCACGTATGTGTTGATCAGTTAATACCCTTTTTTTTTTTTTTGAGACAGGGTCTCACTCTGTTGCCTGGGCTAGAGTGCCGTGGCGTCAGCCTAGCTGACAGCAACCTCAAACTCCTAGGCTCAAGCGATCCTTCTGCCTCAGCCTCCCAAGTAGCTGGGACTACAGGCATGCGCCACCATGCCTGGCTAATTTTTTCTATATATTTTTAGTTGTCCAGCTAATTTCTTTCTATTTTTAGTA
The DNA here is from genome assembly GCF_000956105.1 of Propithecus coquereli. Lineage (NCBI taxonomy): Eukaryota > Metazoa > Chordata > Mammalia > Primates > Indriidae > Propithecus > Propithecus coquereli. Next base: position 744,219 of record NW_012148197.1, on the reverse strand, counting down.
GAGACAGGGTCTTGCTCTTGCTCAGGCTGTTCTTGAACTCCTGACCTTGAGTGATCCTCCCACCTCGGCCTCCTAGAGTGCTGGGATTACAGGCGTGAGCCACCACACCTGGCCCAGTTAATACCAATTTGATGGTGAGTACATGTGGTGCTTGTTTTTCCATTCTTGGGATACTTCACTTAGTAGAATGCGTTCCAGCTCTGTCCAGGAGAATACAAGAGGTGCTATATCACCATTGTTTCTGAAAGCTGAATAAGATTACTCTATTTCTTGAATTCTCTCTCCCTTTACTTTCAGGACAACATGCTTTGCTTGTTTCTCATCACTTGTCTTCCTTTTCCGAATCCTCTTTAAATATGTATACTCCCTAATGTTTCATCTGATTCTGTACTCTTCTTTCTCTAGCTAAATGTTATCTCCCTTTGCCAGCAAACATTTATATGTTGGTTTTTCTCCAATCAGTCAGCAAGCAGATAAATAGGAAATAAGAACAAACTGTGCATCAGGAACCACGCTTAATGCTGGGGATAGAACCTAAAGAGACAGCACCAAAGCTGGAGAGTCCTTGTGGCCTCTCCAGATGTGCTCTCCATTCTGCTCCATGCTGCTCTGACTCAGGTCCGAACATCTATTATCTGGTCAATTATAACAGCTTCTAGCCCAGTACCTGCCATCAGTCTCCCCTTAGTCAGTTCAACATCTCCATGATTATTTTTCTTAAGTAAAAATCTGATCATATATTTGTCTTTTGAAAAATCTTGGCTGTTAGCCCTTGCCTATGCAATGCTCTTCAAATTCCATAACTTGAAATGTAATACCCCAAATGGTATGGTCCAAATCGACTTCCTACCCTCATCTCCAGAAAACCTTGACATTTCATGATTCATGCCTTTGCACATGTTGGGCCCCTGGCAAGAAAGCTAAACCTCTTTCTCCTTCTGTGAGACTCTATTCATTCTTTAAGTCCAAGTCTGACTCTGGCCTATTCTAAGGTGCCGTCTCCAATTTCCCAAGGTAAAGGGAAACATGTATTTCTCTTGGCCCTCATGGTATTTTATCCACATCTCCATCATTATCCTGATTATCTGTGCTACACTTGAACTTTTTATACCTCTCTATCTTCAGCGTATACTGTGATTTCCTCAAAGGAAATGCCATTCGTTGTTACGTCCTTTGCTTTTTTTTTATGGAACAGCGCCTGGTACATAGTGGGTGCTTAGCACATGTTTGTGCCTCAAATGTACCGGAATGCTTCTATCTACAGAAAGTTTGTTTTTTAAATATTCAGGCAGCGTAGACGTTCACAAAGTTGTTAGTGAAATAGACAGTTGTCATTCATGGGTTCAGTTTGGGTCTCTAGCCTTATCTCCTGCTATTCATTGCTTTGTACTTTATGCCTCAGAGATGCCATGTGCTTGTAACTCCCTGCACACACCATTGGGTTTCACACTCTGTGCTTCCATTCAGATGCTACCTCTGCCTGAAACATCCTTCACCATGCTAGGCGCCCCCATCATCTTCCTGACACCCATGAATCTTTCAACACATGGCTCCAGTATCCATGGCCCAGAAAGTTTACTTGCACCCTAAGATTAAGCTAGGTGCCTGTTCTCTCAGTTTTTAAAGCATCTACTGCATAATTCTCTCATTATATATTGACATTATTTGTTTCTGTTTCTCTCTGTTCTAATTAGTACTTATAAGTACTTTAACTTGCTTAGTCTTTGTATCTCAAGAACTTAATAGTACTTGACATACAAAATACATTGAACACATGTTTACTGATCGAGACTGAGCTAAATCTCCATAATGGCTCTATTTTTACAAGGAGACACATTTGGGTCAGGTAAATGTTGGAATATTATTAATGCCTATCTCAGACTGTAGAGGACAGATAATATCTAATAGATACAGTATAGTCAGTACTGTGTTTCCCAAACTTTTTCTAGCCATGGTACATTTAGAAAGGATTAAGGAACCTCTTTAACTTCTTTCAATATCAATTAAACTTCAAAATCAGTGGAGAGGTACTCATTGTAATGGAATTCCAATGGAGAGTATAATTTTAAAATAAAATAATATAACTCAGGCATAGGCTATTATAAACAGATATAAACTGCAAAAGAACAAGAAGAAAGGATACACAGATAGGTTTTAATGCATTGGAAATCTTTTTAACTCAATCATTTCCAAATGTATATACCTAGGCTACACATTTTGCAAGAGAACTTAAAATTAATAGGAAAGATTTTAAATGTTTTAATCAAAGCAATCAAATTGTTTTAATCAAATTGGGACTTTCTTTCTAACTTCTATAGACTCAACTGTGACGCTTTCCACATGCTATTCTAAAGAGGGAAATGTTCTTTTCTTCTGCTGACACCTGGACTTCCTTATGCTCTTGTAATGTCCAATATTTAGCACAGTATGTGGACCATGGTAATAATCACACATTTTCAATGAATTATATTAAAAAGTTATTTTTGTTGTTATGGATCCTAGTGCTAATATTACTTTCTTACTATTTTTATCATGAAATTATTTATTTATCAACTGCAAAGTACTTTCAAAATATAATGCTCAAAACACCATCATAAGATGGTAGGCATAGATTATTTATGCTTACTGAAAGGTTGTAAACATAGAAGCATCATTGATAATTTCAAAAGACTTACCTGTTCTTCATCACATTGCATATTATTGAAGTAATCTACATTGAATAATCATCAATTACAGAAGAGAATACACAAACCACAGATTACCTATCAAAAGGTTTCTTTCGCTTAAGGCCTGTTTATGGTCCTTTCATGTCTGAATCACTCCACAAAAATTAAGTCCAATAAAAAAAATCACTACAGAAAGAACAAAACCAATAACTCAAGTGATGGATTCAACAGGTGATCTTGCTTTATATTTTGAATTCTTTCCCCAAAACAAACATCTAAATAGATTACCATTTTTTCTTGTAAATTGAATGTATGGTAAATTCTTCAGAATGGTTTTCCACTTAGATCAGATGATGCTTTAAATGGAGGCATTTCAAATTAAATTTGATGATTTTTTTTTCCTTATAGCACATCAACTACATGTATCAAAAACTGACTCTGTTTATGGCACATATTGTTAATGAAAGGCTGTTTATTCAGGTGGATGAACCTTTTAAGAGGCTCTTCATGCAAAAACACCAGTCTGTGTAGCACATATGGGGAGATGTCTATTGATGAAATTATACTGGTCTTACTAGAGACTGAAAGCCAGACTTTCTTTTCAAAGTCATGCGCCACAAGGCAGAAAGATTTTAGATACATAGATGACAGTATTTGTTAATAGTTTGAATTCTATGGATCCCAGCTCTATTACCTACCTGGTTTGTCTGGAATAAATCAGTGAAGTGATTACATAATTAATGTGATTGCTCTTAACACAATTTACAGCTTTGACTCAAATAAGTCACTTCTATTAAAGCAAAAATATATGGAAAGTTCTTAGTGTAAACGGCACCATGATGGACTATTGAAGACACTAGAGTCATTTCACATTTGCCTCCGTGATGAATAATTTAAGCTTGATTTAAGTAGACTATCTGTTAATAGCTCTTTATGAAGACCTCTCTCTTCTTACAGTGTCTGACAAGTTTTCTGAGCCACTGTTGGCCTCCTTATTTTCACTCACTACTGGGTGTATGTAAGGGGATGAGCGTGGTATTTTAATAAATGAACAATGCTTACAAAATCATCTGGATCCATTCTCTCAAGGCTACTATATTATCAAAATTTGGTTTTTTGTTCATTTTTGAGCTTTGCCTCCCATGCTACCCTGACATCATTTAGCACAGTATGGAGTGTGGAAAGTGACTTGTTAGCAAGTCCATAAATAGTAGTAAGCCTATATACAACTGATGGTAGCTCAGGGACTTATCACAGTTAGAAAGACTCATAGGTAAACAATAGTAAAGTCTTTCCCACCTTAATTTCTTTCATTAAAAAAATCTCACATGCATGCATGCGAGCCCACATGCTCACAAACACACTCCTACACTCAGTACCTAGCTTAAGAAATAGTATGTTATTGATAACTTTAGAAACCCCCTGTGTCTCTCTCCCTGGGATTGCATCTCCAAACTTGATTTCCAGAGGCAACCATCATCTGCCATTTTTGTTTGTCATTCTTTGAATTTTCTTCAGAGCTTTACTACATACATATTTTATTGCTAAATAATATATTGCTTAGTTTTGTACTTTTTGAACTTTATGTAAATGGTATATATTCTTTGGCTATTTAATTTTTTTCTCTAACAATGAAGTTTTTGTGATATATCCATGAGTGTATGGCTGTAGTTCACTTGGTTTCTGCGCTCCATAGAATTTCACGGTGTGAAGAGATCACCATGCAGATTAGACATTTGTTATATTTCTAGTTTTTATGTTATTGTGAACATTCTTCTATCAGTATACTTGTACACATGTGTAATAATAGTTTCTCCAGGAATGAAGATGCAGTTTTAGAATATGTACATCTTCAACAATATAGGGATTTTCAGATCATTATCTAAAGTGAGCAAATCAATTTAAACTCCCATGAGCAAAGTAAGAAAGTTTCTTATACTCCACATCTTACCAACACTTGGCATGTTCAAAAATGATCATTCACACAAAAAATGAATCCTGGCTTACTGTCCACAGATATTCACTCCGGAACCACATAATGCTTCTAAGAATCAGAGATTGTATTATAGGTACCTAAAATGAACATGCTCCATCCAAAGGCTAGAAAAAGACAGTGTTTTTATCTATAAGATGGGAAGCATAAATTTTACATATAATTCTGTTGATGCTTACAAGCTAGTCCTCCATTTTTCTACTAAGAATATTCCCTATAATGTTATGTCAAAACATTTGTGTCAAACGGCTGTGTTTTGTCAAGAGGTAAATTTTCCAGTCAAAACAATTAATTAGAAGCTATTAATGATGTCTTCCAAGATTAAGAAGTCACTGTAAGTGAAGAGAGAAATTCAGTGGGAAAAAATTACCCAAATCAGGATGCAGGAAATAAGTTAGTTTGTTGATCTCCATTTGGGAATTTTGCTTTAAATTTTCTAACTTTTCTGCCATCATTTCACCAACTCTAAATCACTCAATTAATAGACCACAGGGAGGTCTCAGATTTACGAAGGGCTTAAACCTCAAACAATTCTTGCTTCTTCTCTTAATATATATCGTCCTTGTAATATTTTGTTTTTATTACAAAACATACTTTGGGTGCTGAAAATCATCATGGTACTAGTACGCCCATGTCTGGTCTAGTCAGCTACAGATCATCTGGTAATCATTGGGTGAGAAAGTTTATTGGTAAAATACTTAAATCCCTGAGTCATAAATTATTTGAGAAAAAGAATTGTTCAACTTCTTTTAACCAAGGCGCATGTGCTCACTTGCTTTCCCTCCCTCCCTTCCTTCCTTCCTTCATTTCTTTTCTCCAGAAAGCAGTGCTCGGACAGCAGGATGGGATTTATGAATTTAGTTGATTAGGGCTAATGAAACTCAGGTCAGAAAACCAATATCTGCAAAGAACAGTTCACTTTCCATGGTTACTTGACCTACAACCTATTATACATCCCACATCCAGAGCAGTTCTTTTGCAAATGAATGCTGGTCATGAAAAAAAATTAAAGGTCATATGCTACTGATGGTTGGTTGTTGAGGTCAACCTTCACCATGAAGAGGAGCATGTTAGATTTTGATAGGCAAAGACTGCAGAAGGAGACCGTCAGCGAATGACCAAGAGGAGGCACCGTCTCCAGAGAGTTATTAATGCCATACTCGGAGAAACAGGAGGAAGAGTCAGCAGCAACTTCACCTTTGGCTTTTTAGACACTTTGCTAGAAAATATTCTCTTTCCTCACTGGAACCTCACCAAACCATAATATACACACATCAACATAAACATTATTCACACTCAGGTAGAATAAAAATATACAATCAGCAATGTCCCGTGTATCAATCCATGCTTTGAATTTCTTACCTCATATTTCTTAAAAGCTGGCTACATCTTTCATTCTTCAACAAAAACAAAGGATTCAACTTTAAGCCTCTGTGACTAAACTTATTATTCTGTGTAACCTATTAAATTAATTTAATTAAACAATTTTTACAAAAAAAATCTATCCATTCAAGAAAATATGGAATACATATTTGTTTTTTATACTTCTTTACATTTTACCAACTATCCTTAGGGGATCATATTTCCTCTTGCTATTTCACCTGCCTAATTCCTTATTATTAATAATCCACTTTTGGGGCTACCGTTCCTTTGGTATCTAAAACATTGTTTATAGTCAATAAAAATATTGTTTTAAACATCAAAATTATATGCCCTTTATATTATTAAATCCTTTGTAGGCTTTACAGCCTTCTTGCAAATAATCTTTTTGGGAATTAATAATTTAAAAATGGGTTGCAATGAATATTACCAATAGTGCCATACAGAAATATTTTCAAGGGTATATGTGGTCTTTATGCCAAGATATAAATATTGAGGAGGTCTGAGTGGGAAAAAAAAGTAACACAGCAAGACGGTTCCAACAGTTATGAAAAATATGGTGGCTCTTTGGCACAGACCTGTAATAGAAAGGTGGTGTTTGGCAACAATCTTTGTGAAAATATACCTTCTGTGGGTGACATGATATCAGATTCCTATTATGTATCGTTTTTAACTTTACTGCTTAAAGTAATCATCTTTCAGTTTATTTGTAGGACTAACCTCATAAATGGGCAGGTCCATCTCAGAAGAGTATTAAATGTCAAGGAAGAACTTAAACAAAGGCAGACATCCTCTACATGGGAAATATTCAATGTTTAAAGTCAGTAGTGGAGAATGATCCCTTGCATTAAAGGTTTAGAAACATTATCCTCAAGGAAAGGCCCAAAAGTGGATTAGTGATTTATCTTTTTCAGAAGCCCAATGCAATTCATGGTATGGAATTACAGAGATAATGGATACCAAAAGGAATTCTCTGCAAGAATCCATACTTTGTATTCATTAGTCCTCCCTAATCTGGTTCTACAGGTGTCAGCAAAGGGCTCTTCCTTCACCATTAAGGAATTTGGACACTTCGACACATGTGATAAAAAAGACGAAATGCCAAATGCTACTGTTCTGAACAACAACTTGTCTCCACTTGCTAGCCTAATGAAGAATGTCATGTTGACTGCCTAGAGGATTATAACCTCTAAATGGACTGTTTCATAAGTATTTATCCTCCTTAAAACTCTGATCAGAAATGCCAAGTGATTACAGTCATTGCACCATTCCTGATGAAAGCTTCTTTGCTATACTGCTGATAAATATTGACATTTATTTCCAAACCTCGTGGAAGTGCTTGAAATCCTGTCTTCTCTCACACAAAGCAAGGGGGGATTGAACAGAATTATGCTTTGACATTTAGTTGATTTCTCTAAGAGAAAGGACCATTGTAAGTAAGAATTTTTACCTTTTTTTTTTTTTTCTGGTAAGCATTTGTTTTAAAACCAGTAAAAGAGGAGACCCAAGTAGAAAGACAACACACTTTCGTTTACCTTGGAAACTCGGTTTGCAACTTCTCTGCCCACAGTCAGCCCCTGGACAAAGGTGCGAGCAGCGATGAAGGCGCGGGTAACCTGAATCTTCAGTTTCCGGGGCACATCTCCAAAGGGCTTCAGCTGGTCTGTGTATTTGCTCACACACTCCAGGTAGTCCTCGCTGAAGTGATACTGAGGGTTTATCAGCTGAAACATCCGCTCCAGTAGTCGAGCCCAAAAGTCATTGAGCATTTCCTCCAGATTCACGTTGCCCCCAGTATAGTATCTTTTCAGCTCTGTGAAAAGATCCTGGAACACTTCTGAATTCTGCATGTACAGCATTCCATAGGTCCGTACAAACATATCGTTTAGTGACTTTTCTGCATTCTCCAGGAGCTCTCGGAAAAATTCTGCAGATAAAACAAGAAAGCAGTCATAAATCAATAACATCTAGAAAGCCTAAGACATCCACTTACCTTAAACACAACTGCTTTTAATGGGCATTTTCATAGAAAAACATATCCTGTGATTGAGGTATTAATGGAGCAACGAAAACAACATTTCAAATGAGATTTGACCTACACCTATGATCTTCTATGAGTCAAAGAAAACAGAAGACCCCATAATATTCATTGACAAGAGCATCCATTAATATTAGGAGTTACCTAGTTAATACTCCTCCAAAATAGCTCATTTTTCATTTATTGTTGAATTTTAGAAAATCCTACAGTTTGATAAAAACTCAAATGAAAATATGTTGCAACTGTAATGTGCAAAGTATAGTCATTAACATAACGATAAATACATTTGCTTCAGCCTGTTTACTAATTTGTCCTAACCCTAAATTCAATTAAATTGCTTTTATTTGGAATAGTCCATAAATGGGATGTTCAAATTAATTTAATATTTTGGACTCCTACTTTCTATATATAGCAATCAATTAGCAGTGTTCAGAGATTCATAATGCAATTAAATTCACTTAATACTAAAGCTATAATGGAATATAATTTAGGTGGCCATAATGAGTTAGAAAGCCATGAAATGTCTTAGATTATCATTATAAATATAAACTATCATTTAATAGAACTTGAATAAAATATTGGCAAGTGGACTTTCTGGTTAAGGGATTTTAACTAAAAAAGTACATACCAACAAATGAAAGCTGCCATTCTGCAATAGCATTTGAGTGTTACTGAGATAACTTACAGGATATAAAAAATGACAGAAATTAAAGCCGTTGGATACTGTTACCCTCACTAGCTCTCATGTCAGGCTCTTTCAAGGGACACTTCCTGTGTGGAGGGAACCCATCCATTTGCACAAATACACCTGAGTAGACCAAGCTCAAGTTTTACTCTGTTTAGAGAATATAAGTCGCGGTGAGGAAAAAGCTAAGGAAAGATAATACGTCAGAGTTTATCAATTCAAGTTCCCAAGAACAAAGTGACTCTGTTTTACCTCTTCATAGTTTCCTTTCATTCCCTAAAGCCCTCAGAAATGCAGGGACAAATCAAGTCCCCTGCACTTCAAGGACTTCAAGTAGAAATTTTTAAAAAAGACTCTTCTTTTTTCTGAAGTCCTGGAGGGGTCTTTCCTAAGACACATAAGGGAAATAGTGACGAATTCCTCTCCATGGATTCCATGGAAGCTACTTTCTCTGAAGTCAGCTGAAGAAGCACTTTGTTCAGCTACTTCAGTTTTGATTAATATAGAATTGAACCCTTGTCTTGATAATTAAATAATGTCTATAATAATAACTATTTTGTATCTGTTTTCAAATAAGACCAAAGCAGCAGAGCTTAAATAGAACTCTGTTCATATGTTTACCTTCTTACTATGAAATCATATTGTTTCTTAAACATGGGAATTCTGTTGCTACAGTGGCAGCAAATTTCCAGAATTATCTAAAAGTCATGCCTTAGAAGTCTGTGTCATTTTGTGCAAGTCACTATTTTTTATTTTTATTTTTATCTAATATAAAACCAGGTTAAATATTATTAAACCTTTCTACTCTTCAAGGACTGAGTAAAGAAAATGAGTGTTGAAGTAGACAGGGCAAAATTTTCAAAATTGTCAAAGGATCCATCTATCAAAACATTTATGTGTGCTATATGTGGATGTTATGTATTATTTTATGAAATCAAGAGCATTTCAAAATTTTTTCAGAAATACTAGTCACCAAGTTTGTCCTAAAATTGAAACAATATTAAATTATTAATGTCAAAGTATAACAATATCATAATATCTTCCAATCATGAAACCAGGAATGAAAATAGCCCAGCCTTGCTGATACAGGGGCAGGGAGAAAGGTGTTACAGATTGTGAGAGAAGATAAAAAAGAATGGAAAAATCACCGAATTGAAAAATACTAATCTAATCAGACTGGAAAGTGGATTCTAATCAGGAGCTCTAGATAGTCTATTCATTTATCTTCTTTTTGAGGTCAATTATTTTGTTGGACTCAGGAATTAAAGCTTAATTTATTAAATAGAGAGTAATGCCTTCAGCAGTGAAAAGTCAGTAATTAATAGTGTGGTCTGGATTTGTAAAGAGCCAAAAACGAGAGAGAGAGAAAGAGAGAGAGAATATGAATCTTCTGGTCCTCCTTGCTCTCCAAAGATTTGAGATATAAATGTTTGTCTTCAGGGATAAAGATTTTATTGTTTCTTTTACTGATGGTAACATTCCTTAGGGCTTTTCCCTCCTGACATGGGGAAAGGTGACTGGGTAAAATCAAACTGCCTACTCAGTGTGTCTTGTGGTCTGTTTTCTTATGTTTAAATTCACATTCATGATTGAATTTAATACCAAGAAACATTTCATGAGATTCCAAGCTTAAAGTTTTGTCTAAGGGTGTGCCATCATTTCAAAAGTTTGCAATAAGCTTCACTGGTCCTCAAATTCAACTTATTATTCCTTGTTCAAAATCATTATGTGGTTTACTGATCTCATAGTCAAAGTTAATATTTGGTATCGAAAGATGCTAATGTATCAGCCAATTATGACGAATGTTCTTACCTTAAGGTAAATTGATCTTAGATCTTGTGAAAAATGGGGATCCAAGGTACTGAGGCAAAACTAATGTCCTTCAAAGTAAGTAAACTCATTTTATTTTCAGCATGCCTGTAGACGTCCACCTTTTGAAGGTTGATGCTTTGAACAAAGTATTTTATGCTTGGATGAAAATTGTTTCTCAGCAAACCAAAGAAGATGGAGATTTGGAAGATGGTTATCTGATCCATGTTGCTGATTAAGTATCATCTCCAAACAACATCAGAGAAAACAAAATTCAAGAATAATATAAGAAAAGGCAACGTCAATCTAACCCTTTGTTTAATTGGAGACGGCAAAGCTCACATTGGATAAAATGTTACGTCAACAAAAATTTTTATCTACAAGAAACAGTTTGGCAGAAAGAAATGCTATTTGATTTTTTTCTTCTTCCCCAATCACAAAACATACATCAAAGGTGGTTGCTTAGGGCTCAGTTATGCTTCATAGGTGCACAAAAGAACTTTTCCAGCCAGCATTAGCCTCTGGGAGCATTTTATTCATCTAGAGGGGAGATCTCAATGCAAACATCTGTTTGCTGCAGGGCAGACTGTCTCAAGTGGGAACACAGACTTGTAGATAAAAACCACCACTGTTGCAAAAGCAAAAAAGAAGGCTTGTGCACTGCTGTCTGATGGCTTGGAGAGGCCTCTTAAGGGGCAAAAATCAACTCCTAGGAGCCAAGAGGCTCCCTAAGGATATTTGAGAAAGGCTCCAAATGAAGCTTCCAGATAAATGGACTGAAATGTAAGGTAGCACACAGGACCAAAGGGAAGCGCCAGCAAGAGGGAAAAGTCAGAGAAGAGGCTCTCTAGGAATTTGCAGTCTATACGAAACAGCAAAAGCTTCTCACATTCAAGCCAGTAATGTTGTCTCGTTAATACTATTGTGAACAAGCACATTCTATGCTGGATTGGGCCTAGGATTGGATTAAGCATTGTATAGCGTCGTATTCTTTTCTCATGCTTTTCAAGGTACTTCGCATTAAGAGCTTGTTTAAAATGGATGTTTCCGCAGAGTGCTGTAAATTCATATCATTACAGAACCCAATGAATGAAAAGCTTTGGTCCCTAGTCAGTGCAGATGATAGTTATACATGATTATAGATAGCACTTGTCCAGCCTTCGGAAGTGGGTATGCTAACCTCCCTTCCTTAAACTCAGAAACAGACACATGTGCGTACAAGTGTATATGTCTGTACAGCTCTCTGCTCATCTCTTTCTTTCCACTCTCCCCCAACAAAAGCATGCTAAATCAGTTTGGTCAGCTCAGCCAAGCTTTGGCTAAGGAATGCCCCAGGGGAGGAGCTGACATAGAGGATAAAATGGTTCTGAAAGCTGATATCCTACAAGGAAGGGCTGTGATTCACAGACACACAATAGAATTACCACTCTGTCTCCAACCCCATGCCTTTTTCAAGGTTAAGTGAGGAGTGTCTGTCCTCATTCCACATACATCCACCAGCTTTCAGGCATATCTTTTGACATCACTTCTCCTTTCAAAAGTCTCCTTGCTTGCATAATAGCCTGATATGGTCAGCAGGAAAATGCCAAGTTAATGAGGAGCATTGCTGGAGGAAGACCCACAGTGCCATGTATTCTCTCCTATGTTAGACTTGGAGGGTGAGAAAACATGGTCCCTAAGTGGCTTATCTGTTCCCACTTCTGGGGGGGCTGAGACCTTGAAAGAAAGTATAGGCAAAGATGGATGCCGTTCAGGGTGTCTGTCCCTGCCACATGAAGTGTCACCTTCATATGAGGTATTTAGCAGTAGGATGCCACTACTCTATACCAGGTGTCTCAACCTCAGCACAGCTGACATTTGGAGCCGGTTAATTCTTTGTTGGGCAGGGGTGGGGGAAGACTGTCCTGTGCATACTAAGATATTAAATATCATCCCTGGCCTCTGCCTACTCAACGCCAGTAGCACCTTCCTTCCCTCAGTAGTGGCAACCGGAATGTTGCACATGTTGCCAGACATTGTCAAATGTCCTCTGGGGACAAAAATCACTCTCACTCCCCACCTTACTCCCAAGTGCTGAAGAGCTACCCTTTTATTGATAAATCCAGAGACCTACAGATAGAATATAAAAACATCCCAAGAAAAGGCCAGCACATTTCTAGAACTCATCAACTCCATGGTTTATCTATGATAAAAATTTGAGGAGGTGTGATTTAAATGGAAGGAACTAAAATACAGGCTCTATTCATAGTAAGATTCTTGGTAGTCAGCATTGCCATTTCCATGGATGGTGCCTGTCACATGGCAGGGCCTTCAGAAGTGGTTAATAGTGAGTGAATGAACAGATAGATGAACATAAGCATCTAGTGAAATACTCATGACTCCATCTGGTCTGGACTCCTCTTAGATAGTGATGACTTTACGAGTCTACCTCAGGAGGAGAAAGATGCTACAAACCATTTCTTAGAACAGGACAAAATTGATTTGCCCTCCTGTCATCCTCCAAATTCTTATATATCTATACATATTTAAACATTTATGTTCCTGTGTTCCAAGTTCATGTGCATCTATACATAAAATACTATACTAAGGTGCTCTTCATTCAAAAACATGTTGGCTATCAATGCTGCTCTATCGGATCTGACTTTCACTCTTAAACTCTGCCTGTCCTAAGCCGCCCGTCACCTGGTTTAATCACTGCCTCTGCTGCTGTGGCCCTGCTGGGACTTGACTTCATAGTCCATGATCTCACCAGCCTGACTGCATTCATATTCACTTGCATACTTCATTTAAGCAATGCCCAGCATGCTACATTTCAGTTAACTCCCAAACCACATTGCAGTCTCACACATAAAGCCTTCTTCAATTCAATAAATAATCTGTTGTATTGAATAAACTCACTTTGAAGCTTTGTTTTGTTATTGTTTTTAATAAACAGGACTATGGTATCCTTTATTTCTTCATAATACAGGTTTTCTTTTTTCAAAAAGGAATTTTATAAGGGAAAAGGGAAAAGAACTATTTTGAGTAAATATCTTCCTATATGATCTCAGTATTTTTTAAAAAATATCACTTGCATTTTTGTATAAGCAGATGCTCAGAATGCATTCCCTAAAAAATTATGGGGTTGAAATTATACAAAATTATTTTTAAAATAATTTATTCAAAAAGGGATAAATCAGAATCTATAATTCTTGAAAGACAACATAGGTATAAGCAAAAATTCACTTGTGATTTGCCCATTTGGTATCTCTTAATTAATACTTTCTTTTGCTCTGTACATGTGTATATACGTATGTTTTCATAAATTAAGTTTATTGTAAGTATTATGATTTACTCAATCAAGTCTTCCCAGAAATTAATAGAAGCCTATATAATTTCAAAGTAAACTAGTAGTAGTAATCCATATCTTTTCTGTTTGAGGCATTATTAGAACCAACTCTCTGACTCTTAAATAAATTTTGTCCCTCCACTCCACATACACAAATTGATTTAAAATGCAAACAACACAGCAATAGAATATCTTCATTATTGCCATTTGTCTCTATTACATTTTAGGAAAAAGGTAAAAGTACCAAGCCTTAAGTTGAAGACAAAACAGAGATTTAAAACAATGAATGAAGCTAATTTTAAACAAAACTAGAGATAGCACCTAAGAAATTGCCTGATTTCTAATGAGTATCAAACACCATATTACAGGCATTACATAGCAGTATGCACATAAGATATCAGCATATCTATAATTTGCAGATGAGTAAATTGAGGCTCAAAATGTTAAGCAAGTTGACCTAGATGACTAGAAGCAGCATGCATCCCTGAGCTCTGAAACTATCATGGATGAGAATGAGTTCTAAGAAAGAACGAGAAAACAGCATGGCTTTGTAGTTTTTCCTAAGTCAAATTTTCAGACTGTGATATGAATAATTAATGGGAAGTGTTATAAGTTCCTAAGACAGTGGATAAAATCATGTTTAAATATAAACTTTAA
>NW_012148197.1:725185-727798 GCF_000956105.1 Propithecus coquereli | reverse complement strand
TATAATCCAAAGTTCAAAAATCCCTCACTATATTAATCCAAAAGTTATTTGTATGATATTGCTTCTAATGTGTGTTGGAAATTCTTATACATTAAGAGTTAGACTTACATTAAATTGGATATAAATAAGTGGAAACATAAGAGTTCTGGGGAAATACTCCTAACCAATAAATCAAGTATATCAAAAATATAATAATGCATTTTTAATACATTGTTCAGGTCAATTGAACATCACCATTTTATATTTTTGCAATGTATCTAATCTAATAGACTTTTCCATGAAGAATTTTTTAATGAAAAGTCATCAGTTTACAATCACAAATGTTCATTAAAAATAATCAATACCTTGTACTAAAGTCTTTCAATTTAATGCCATTAAGAGACTAAATGCCAGTAGGTTTTTCAGGATCAGATGGGTAATTCAGCTGCCAAAGGAAAGTTACCTGAAAAGCATCACTATGTAATTGGTTGAGATAGGGGGATTTGAAGCATTAAAGCAGTTTGTAGAAATGTTGACATGAATTCACATTTCACAAGGTTAAACTTTTTCTATATGTACTGATCCTTTACACATTAGATTGATAAATGTTTTATTTCTTGGTAGATTATTTCTCCCAAAGATATCTTTTAAAGTAAGAAAGACGGATTAGGCCATTCATGTTCTCAAGGTGGTATGGATAAACTATTAATTCCCCAGATCATGAATTAAGTTTGAAATTTGCTGATGGTTGCTATTAAAAGCAAACAACTGTTTTGAGCCTGTAGACTGTATTTCTATCTTACCCTAAGCACTGAATATAAAACTAAAAGCGGAGATACTTTCACAGTTCACTTTCATCATTACACAGTTTCATCTTACACAGTTTCTTAGCCTACAGACAATGCCCTTTGAGTCTTCCCCACAGCCCTGCTACCATTTTTCTTTCGGAAATGATATTAACCACAGTGTGGGATGTCTGCTTACCCCTTTATGCACCTACAGTATAGAACTGCATTAAAGGCAACTTAAAATCATTTCCGGCTTTTTTAAAATTTTATTTTCAAGTGAAAGAAACAATTAGGTTTCCAAACGAGGATGGTAGAAATATATATTACTCTGTTCACAAACCCAGGTCTTTCTCCAGCTCCTTTTCCTTCTTTATTCAAACACTTTCTTGGACACCAAATGGAAAAACCCCTCCAACATCAAACCACCAAGGGTGAACTCTGAGACATGGGGTGAAGGGTGGTTTGTAGGTGCAAGTCAGTGACAAGGACCTGGGGCTTTTGGAACAACAGATTGTGTAGGCTTTAAGGAGAGCGAAGAGAAATAGCCAAATGGAATTTATTTCCTATTTCCTTCTTCATCTAATTCAGTGGTTTTCAAATTGGGCTTCCCATTAAAAACACTTAAAAAAAATCTTGATTTCCAGGCTGCATTCCAGATGAATTAAATCATTATCTCTGGGAGTGGGATTCAGGTGTCAGTACATCTTCAAGCTCTGCAGGTGACCCCCATGCTCAGCCAAGATTGAGAATCACTGCAGCTGTCTGTCTTCTAGCACTTCCATGTTAGTCAATGCAGGATGGTGCTTACATGGGCAGAGGAAGGAGGGATGATGATGGGGGAAGGAGCCATATTATACAACATGAAAGCCCCAACTCTCTTCTTCCCTATCCTTCCTTCCCCTTCTCTCCTTCCTCACAGTAGACAGCCAGTGTTCTGGTCTTGGGAAGAGAGAGCTATGTTGATCAAAGGGTATCAAGAATATGTGAGGAGCACCAACAGTGCTCCTGGGGGCAAGAGAGTATGAGTCTCTTTTCCTTTGTCCTCCATTTCTTTTCCCTTCACCAGCACCTAACACACTCTCCCAAGTCACCCTCAGCCCTCATAAGCTTGTCCCAAGATGAGGGAAGGAAGGGCACAGCATGGGAAGAAGGAAGAACAGAGCTTGATAATCCCCCGGCTAATTAATGACCAAGGGAAAAGGGAATGCCAAACACAGCCTAGCTAAGGCAGCATTTAAGCATATAACACAGACAACAGAAACTAAATGCTAAATGTATTGAGAAATGCTGAGTTCTGAAAGTGCAATTACACCTGAAAATTTTTATGGAAATATTATATCTTAATTTAAAGCTATGTTTTTAAATTACATCCTTTCTAGTCCATCAAAAAATAGCAATAATACAGCCAGGTGTGGTGGCACATGCCTATAGTCCCAGCTCCTTGGGAGGCTGAGGCAGGAGGATCTCTTGAGCCCAGAAATTCAAAT
Organism: Propithecus coquereli; assembly: GCF_000956105.1. Lineage (NCBI taxonomy): Eukaryota > Metazoa > Chordata > Mammalia > Primates > Indriidae > Propithecus > Propithecus coquereli. Next base: position 725,544 of record NW_012148197.1, on the reverse strand, counting down.
CCAGCCTGGAAAACATAGTGAGATGGAAAGAAGGGAGGGAGGGAAGGCAGGAAGGAGGAAGGGAAGGAGGGAGGAAGGAAGATCTAGCAATACTGAAAACATGAAAAGTCTTGGAATAAAAAATTTGCTTTGCCCAACAGATACCTAAATTCAGACTTCAAGCTTTACTACAAGACTATAATAACTAAAACAGCATGGTACTGGCACAAGAACAGAGACATAGATCTCTGGAACAGGACTGCGAATTCAGAGATGAAACCATCCACATACGGTAATCTAATCTTTGACAAAGCAGACAAAAATATACACTGGGGAAAAGAATCTCTTTTCAATAAATGGTGCTGGGAAAACTGGATAGC
>NW_012148197.1:723784-725135 GCF_000956105.1 Propithecus coquereli | reverse complement strand
TTTATGATACTATGTATTATATATAAAGTTATACTTATAGGGGAATATATTCACATATCCCTGACAAGTTATATACAAATCCTATTTTCACACTTTGGTAATACCATACTTAAGTAAGGAATTCGGTGTCGAAGTCTTATAATGTTTTGTTATATGGCTCTACGCTGGTTATCCTTTAAGGAAATACGAGTGTCCTTAAAACAAGGGGTATCTATATTATTTTTTCCAACCAAGGAGACTCACAGGAATGGGTCCCTGACTCTCAGCAGTCTCAAGGCAAGATGAAAGGCACGGAGGGTGGGCAAGAAAGCTGACCACAGAGTTCATCTACTGTATTACGTGATTGTCCTAACGGAATACAAAAAGGATGTGTGCTTCCATTTCCAAGAAATTCTAATAAAGGATAATATTTTCAGCTGTACAAATGACTATAGTTACAAGAGACTATAGGCACTTAACAATCCTGATGTCCTAGGTCCTTGTTTTCCTAGTACACTTGACCTAGTCACGAAGAGAGTATGAGCCTGAGCTTTTGCATCATAGGTCCCATGGAGAGTCAGTGCCTGGGATAATGTCTCCACGTACTGAAAGTCTCTGATAGAGTATCTGCTTACTTATGTTTTAGAGCTTTTCCCAGTCCATTTCCTCTGCAGAACTCTCATTCCTGTAACGTTATTTAATAGCTCGGAAACAAGTGTTCCAGGGAACATACTTTAGGAATACTACAATAGTTTAAAGCAGGGGTTACTTCTAGTGAGTGATCTATTATTATAAGTGCTGTAAGCTAAGAATGGTTTTTACATTTTTACATGTTTGAATAAAAACAAACCAAAAAAAACCCCAACATATAAGAATATGTCACAGAGACTTTATGTGGTGCAAAACAACAAAAATATTTAATATCTAGTCCTTTACAGAAAAATTTTGCTTATCCTTAGCATAAAGGGTCAAAATCTTAAGTGAGATGTTTGAAGATAAATTAATTCAACAAAGTGTATTATGCCTTTAAATTCTTAGAGTCAGGAAGACACTTTAATTATTAGTCTGTTAACTCTCTCATAAGTAGCAGAATAAAAGTTCCTTTTCTTCCCTTATTTTTAACTTATATGTTAAAAATGTACTCTGACAACTCTGTAGCCCATTCATCTCTTTAGGTTCCCTGCAAGGTAACTAGAATTCAAAAGTAAATTCTTAAATCGCATAAATGACTTGGAGGCTTTAGGTGACTTTAGTTATTTTAAAGTGAGACACCCTTAAATTTTTCTAACGTTATAGTCTAATGAGTTCCTGCAGACTTTCATAGGGAGAAAATCCCACAGTAATGCAGGCATGTGAAATAGGCAACATATGA
>NW_012148197.1:701946-719374 GCF_000956105.1 Propithecus coquereli | reverse complement strand
AAGAAAGAGTGAAATGTAGAGTGTTTCAGTAGAAAAGAAAACTAATAAAAGGACACAGTTCAACTGCAAAGGTAAAGTTAAAGATTTGTCTACAAAGATTATATTAGCCAAAACAGGTAATTTTAAACTCCCACACAAAGGGTATATTCACACTGCAAAATGTTGTGTTTATAATTATTTTTAAGGAATATTTAAAAGCTAATACTTACTAAATACAAACTATGAATCAGATACCTTTCCAAGGGACTCTCAAAGATTAACTAATTCAATCCTGTCAACAATCCTATGAGATACTTATAATTATTACCCACATTTTACATTTGGGGAAACAGAGGCAAAGGAAAATTTAAGTAACTTCTAAGGTACATGACTAGCAGCTGATGGAGCTGGGATTACAGACCCAGGGAGTCTTCCTTCAGGGTTAGTGCCTACCAGGGCAGACCCAGATTCTATGAGGATTGGAGCTGATGCAATTTATAGGACCTTCTTTAACAAATATGTTAATAACACAAAATTACAAGCACAAAATTAGGTATAGAGCTTTGGAAAGGGCCTATTAAGTGAAGGCCTCTGAAACTTAAGCTTCACGAGAGTCACAGGAAATCCTCCTTTTAATGTAAAACTCAATATCCTAAGAAAATCCTAAGATAGAAATAACAGATACGAAAGTATATATCCAGTACAATCCCAATTTTGTAAAGAATTTATAAACATGAGCACTGAGAACAAAATCAAAAGAAGATATTTAATAATAATTTACAATGGGTTGAAGGTTATAGTTCTTTTGTGTTTTCCTCTCTGTGCATTGTTTAATTTTCCAAAATTTCTACAACAAATGGAAATTCCTTTCATAGTTAGAAAAAAACAACAAATAATATTTTAAATTAAAGGACCTAAAATATAGAATGAAAGTATTTTGTTTAATAGACCTACAAAGGGGAGCCCAAGAACTAAGACCAAAGAAAGAAATACCACAGACAGGGCAGAAAATAAGAAATTTACTCAAAATCACCGAATATATCAACAAAGTACCAGGGAATAGAATTTGGGTCTCTTGACTAAATCTAGAGGATTCATGCTGATTAGCAAAAAGGACTTAACAAAAGAAAAAAAGAAATAAAGAAATAAAAGAAAGAAATAAGTAGTAGTCTCCAAGGCACAGCATGCTGGCTGTAAAATAATGGTTTCAGTAAGGGTAGGTAATTATTAATCGATAATAAGAAAATATGTAGTTTTGATATTCTAATGAATGGTTTTTAACTATAGATAATTTCTATTTATTTCTAGAAAGAGAAAAGATTTCCCAAATTGGTGTAATCAGTAGCCAATAAAATTCCATTGTTCCTTATTATAGATAGCCCAAACTAAAACAAACAAACAAAAATCAATCCTAGATTTAAATGACTCTGAATTTAAAGTTGTTACTCATTTTCTCTATAGAGCTTTTGGTGGCAATTAGATGAACAGGATGACTAACTATGTAACTCTAAGAATGTTTCTATAAACAATTTGATAACGATAACAAAAGTAAAAAAAGTTAAGGCACCTTTCCAGCACTTCTGTCCCTTACAATACACTTGTCCTTGTTGGATAGGACTTAGAGATGGTACAGCCACCCAGGTCATAGTTTAAGAATCGTTTTAATACTTAAATCTATCAACAGGAAAATAATATCTGGTATACTTGGCATCATAGATGTCTTAATTCCAAGGGTAATTAATACACTTTTGATAAATACACAATAATAGATATCCTGGTATAGTGAAATAATGAGACAAAGTATTATTGTGTAAAACCTAAATGCATATGAATTAATTTAATGTTGATCTGAATCTGCTTAACATTGATTAAATTTATTTTGCCAGTCATTCACAGGATTTTTCTCAAAGAAAAATATCTAAATCATTAATTTCATGTTGTATGGTGGCTATTTTACAACATCAATCATTTGGAATGCAATAAACAAAAAATGATCCTCTTTAAATATTTGATAAAGTATCAAATTATTGAATGGCAACATCTTTATGAAATTCTACAGCATTGAATGTATGCATCTTATTTCTCATCATGTTAAAAATCATATTAAATCCTAGATAAGTGACACACATTTTGATTCAGAGGCATATTTTACAAACAAATTTCAAATTATTTATATTTCAATTTCTGAACTCTATAGATCAAATGTAAAAGTCCCCCAAAAAGGACATTCAGTTGAGTATTTTTTAAAAATTTTTATTCATACCACAGGTTTATTATTTCACACTTTAGTGGATGTTTTATTTTTTTGTTGTTGTTATTAGCCATATGGTATATAGTGATATGATATCATTCTTATTTTTCCTCTGATATGTGTCACAAAAAACACCCAAAAGCAATCAGCCTGGTTTTCAAGAAGGTATCTGCATATTGGAAATTGATAATCTCTGCAAAAGGTATCCTTAAGACAGGTCTGGTTTGGGACGACCTTATTTAAAAATTTCTGCGAAGCTTTCCCCAAACAGCAGTCTTTTGTTTTGTTTTAAATATCCTGACCTGGGAATAGGTAGCATATGACTCCTTCCATGCTCATTTCCCCCTCTCTTTTTGAACTGCTGATGGTAATGAATCTCCCTCTTCCAGCTCCAACTGCTGCATTCAGTTATCATCAAGCACAGACATGAACCGGCACTCTAATCTTGCTCTGATGGATAGAATACTAACCTTTCACAAGATTACAGACACAAGGTACTCTGGAGATAATAAAATTCAAATAGGTTTATTTCAAAGGGCAACCCAATCTCGCTTTTGTTCACAGGTCACTTGATGGATCATTTGCCAAAGTAGTTTTTTGTGTCTTTCCCAGCCAGGTTCCGCTTCAATGTGCCAAAGATGTCAAATTAAGTGGGCCCCCAAATCCCCAAAAAGCTACATTTCCAAAGTGGAAACAGGAAAAGTTAGGAATAACATTATTTTAGTACGTGTAACAAAAACACTACTGACCAATAATTCTAATTTTGCTTAAATAATCCCTAATGTACTCAAAAGATGAATTAGGCTGACCATGTTGAAAATAGCAATGATTTAGTATGACTGCTGGTATTGTGATCCTTAAATGTAAATTTCAAAAGATTATGTAGAGATTTTCATTTCACATAAATGCCTAATGAAAATCAAAATCAAGAGTTAAAACGTGTGCTTTCAAAAATAGTATACAGATATCTGCTTAACATTTTTCTGGAACTATGTCAAGGAATATTAGTGAAAGGCATAAATCTAGAATAAGTACTGCATAAATATGAAGCAAAAGACCAAGACTAAAAGCTATTGCTCTATCGAGTAATCCTCAACACAAGGCTTCATGTGTTTCTCCTGTCCACTATCTTGTCACTATTTAAAACTACCTTCTGACACATACAACCTTGCAGATGGCTCCTAATCAGAAACTGGGAAAGAAAAACCAAAAATAGAATGTTTTAAGAATACTTATGTATGTTAAGAATACTCTTAAAATGTGTTATTCACCTACAGAATACCACTGCCTAAATTATTATAAAAGATAAAATATTAAAATTTAAAGGAACATTAATATATACTACTGCACATGATATTGATACATCTTTATTATCACCTTTATAATCCATTTTTTCATAAATAATGGTGATTTTCTTGCAGTATAGTATGAAAGTTTTGTTCATTTAAAAAAGACTTTTACACTTGATAAACTATTCTTTTACAAAGTGAGAAAGTAAAATTTATATATAGTACATATTTAAATTGTAAAAAGTTCTTTAAATGCTCCTTCACTAAAAAAGAACCTTGTGGTAACTAATATTTTGTTTATTTTAAATATCAGAGCAAACACATTTTTCCCAAGATATTTTAAAATCATTTATAATTGATTATCCTTACTGTATTTTACTAATTAAATAAGGCTTTTAAAATGAAACAATTATAATCAAGTGTATCTGCCAGATAAACTATTTAGGGCTGTTTTGCTCCTTCATTTCAAAAAATGTAGCTATTATAAAAAAACATTTAAAACAAATATTTATTAGAAATAAATCTTGGACTACATTCTCCACAGAGCTTATGCAAAATTGAAGAGTGTTAATTAGATTATTTTAAAGATGTTTACTTTTAGAACTTCTTAGGTCAATTATTATGCATTTTTTTCACTTATTTGGTAATATGAATTTTATGAGGTTAAATCACTATTCTGAGATACAGAAACCACTAAGCTATATTCTACCTTCTCTGCAGAGGAAATGTAATCAAACAGTTGTGCAGAATATTTTCTAAAGCAATCCTATAGAAGAGGAAAAATGGATGCCCCAAATACAGCCTTTGAGTTAGATTGGCTATAACTGGAATGATGCACCATCAACAATCACTGATAATCATGCTTCTCTTGGTTTTAGCAAAAGTTGAGAGATAGGCATACGCCACTAGTCTTGACCTACGTTTTCTCATCTGCAAAATGGAAATAATTGTATAATAGTCCTTTCCTCATAGAGTATGAAGATGACATGATGTACATTAGATAATTCTGAGTGTGCCTACCACTAGTAAACACTATATAAGTGTCAGTCATTATTCTTATTAATTTCTCAATAATGAAAACACTTGCTAATAACAGGCAACTATGATCATTATTATCCATTTAAAATCTATCTTGGCATATAAAAGATGAGCATTATTTTTCTCATCATATCAGTCCAATGAGGTCTTATGAAGTATCTTTATTGAGAATGGCAAAAAAAATGTATTTGGTGACAAAAATAGATGGAAGGTGTTAGCTGTGTGATCTCATTGATGAAAAAGATAATGTAATGGAAAATTAAATATATTTCTATAAAAACTGTGTATCCTCTATTCTCTTTTGAGTTGATCAACCATTCTCCCCCTCTACATGGGCTTATGTAGATCTCCCTCCTTATGGTCTTTCAGTGACAAAGGCCAAAATGTAACACCCCTTCACTGATTATATAAAACGGCTTTCCCTCCTAAATAATCAAATGATGTTGCTTATGTACGTCGGTGCCAAAGTCAGCTCAGATGTGCCTGATAATCTTTCTCTTGCAATAGGAAGTGTACTTTGGGGCAGAGATGCAATAGAAAAGACAGGACAAGTAGTTGACACTAAGGTACACATAGAAGCTTTATTTTAATTTTACATTTATGAGATCAAGTGGGTGTCTTTTTGCTGTGGTTGTTTTCTTAGACATTTATTTTAGCATTAATCACCCAGCAATTCCTTCCTAATTATTTAGATCACAACTCTGATTTGTTAAAAATCACTTTGGATTCTCAATCTGCTTTTCAGAAATTCTGGCAAAGGTGCTGTAACAAAACTGACTTTGCCCCAAGTCCCTGTGAACATGATTTACATTCTCTCATGAAACCATTTGTTAGAAAAAAAATCAGATCCACAATCAAACTTGTGGGAAACTTCTAAATAACTGCAAAGGTGTCCTTATACTATTTACTGACCAAGCCTAAGAACATTTTTTTTAACCAGTTCAATATCTACCTGATTATTATTCTACCCAATCCATTTTTTGCAAGCTTGTCAATGAACATTCCATGTGAAATAGCATTAATAATGGTGCATAGATCAAACTGGGCTGTAACCAGTGGATCTTCTAGTATATAGGATCAATCAGTTTGTCAAAGAGGGAAATTAGTTTTGCTTGGCATGGCTTTCACATTACCTGCCACTTTGTTACACTCTTGGTGCTTACAAATTGATTGTGTAATAAATTGCTCTTGACTCTTTCCAAGAACAGACCTTAACCTTACAAGTAATTAATTTTCAGATATTTACTTCATTTTCCTTCTGTACAATCATCTAGGGTGACTGTCCTTTCCCTAGTTCCCTGGATCTGTGTCCATCTGCCATAAATCTGCAAATTCACTTAAGTGAATACAAGGTAATTTGATGTTGCATTTGATTTGGCTACACAGTTGTTGACTTGAAAGTCAAATACATAAACCTTCGCTGCTCATGGAAAGAGAAGGCATTTCTTCTGAAATGGTTTAAATACGACCATGTGGTCAAGTTCAGTTATGAAGATGATATAGCATTACATAAATTGGTTATAAACCATTCTTCTTATTAAAAACATATAAGTAGAAAAACAGACATATGCATCTAGGATGGATAAAAACTTAAAGCAAACCCTGGCTTTTATTATTAATATATATCCTGCTGTGGTATTTAGTAGATCCAGGCATCAGCTAAGGTTTTCCCCAAGAGCAAAGTATTCCACAATACTTAAAACTGCACAGTTGACTTTGGATTTGGAGCATTAATTTTGAATTTCCTTGGTTTGAAGAGGTGAGTCAGATCCATCACCTTTTTTTCAATGTCCTGTTTTAATGTCCTTTTTTGTGGTTTAATTATAGGCCATACCCTGAAACGTAGCACAATAACAATTTATCAACTAGTTTAACTCTCCCACAAGGAAATGTCATCTCTTTCATCTGAAATTCAAAGCCAGCCATATTGTCAATGGGCCTCCTAAAAAACAAACAAGTCACATTCAAACAAAAACAGTCTTAAAGCCAGGATTGAAACCATTTCAAGTCTGTTTCAAGTTATCACATGCTTCAATCTCTATTATTCCCTTCGGGTTTGTGTGGAAATCTAGGACAACCTGCAACACAAGGAGGAAGGTGCTCCATTTATTTTAGAAAAGTGGCAGAAAGGTGGCCAGATGAGAATATAGTGAAACTGACTCAACTGACTCCCGAATGCTTTCCAAATAGTCTGAAGCTGTTTTTACAACAAAGATTTCTTTCTTTTTAAATTTATTCTTAAATTTCAAAATATTAAAGGGGTACAAGTGTGTTTGTTACATGGATGAATTGAATAATGCTAAAGTCAAGGCTTTTAGTGTGCCCCTTGCCAGAGTGATGTACATTATACTCGATAGGTACGTTTTTATCTCTCGCCTTCCCCCCATCCTCCCCTATTCTTAGTGTCCAATATCTTTTACACCACTAGTTGATCGTGTATACTTAGACATGTCCTGTGACTGTCAGCTGAGCCTACATGGGGATTCAGAGTTTGGTTGTGTCTGGTTTAAACTCTGGTGAGCCGCCAGTCTGAAATGATAGGCTTGGGGAAAGAGGGATTTGGGGGGCTTTCTTCAAGAATAAAGTTTTGTGGACAAGTGTTTGAGAAAAGCAAAAAACTCAGAGGCCAATTGAACATCTTCACTGAGTCTGTCCCCATAGGAGAGATCTACGATAATGGAAGAGTAAGGGAAATAAGTGAAAATTGAGCGATTATTATTTTCCTAAAGACTTAATGAGACCTGAAACTTCTCTGGGGCCCAGGAACAAAAATGGGCTTCTATGTTAGGGAGACAGGCATTCTCACTATTCAGCTAAACAGTGCATGGCCACAAGGGAATAAAACTCCAGCTGCTACCAAGACAGCGTCCAACACTAGGAACACCAGGAAACAGAAGTGGGCAGCCATGGAGGGAGCTGACAGCAGTGGCAGCTGTAAGTTGCCTCCTGCACTGGGCTTGTCACCAGCAATAGAGGCAGCAGAGCAAGGCAGAAATAGTGAAGCAGCAGTGGGCATATATGTGCAAATTATTCTGGATTCAGCCAAGAAACAACTAGAGAAGCCTTCATAGGGGTCAGGGATGTGGCTGTCAAAGGTATACCATTTGTGGGAGAAGAGTATCTTGCCAGTGAACTAGAGGTATCAATGTCAATGTATTTTTAATTGTACCCCAGTGTTGGTGAGAGCCAAAGACATCCACATGTCATACCATGCCCCTTAAAATCCTAAGGTTTGAAATAAGAGCCTTATTTAAGTTTTTTTTTTTTTTTTACAATCTACAGATAGAGCTATATAGTGTATATAATGATCTCATGAATCTAAATGAATCTAGTCTTTGCTCAATAAATCATTAACGTTTGAAACTGAGGTTTTATAAACAAGAAACTATTTGGCTCCCATTGTATTATATAGACACTGGGGTGACTTGGGAAAGTGAAGTCTAATTGGCTTGTTTAATTCCATACCTACCCTGCTGTCTGAGTCACCCATCTGCTTTCCATTAAGTCAGACTCACAAAGAAATTATAATTGTTTAAAGTGTTGCCTTTAGGTGAATGAACAATGTCCCAGAAACTTCTTTTGGAAGGACATTGCTTACTTAAGAGAGCATAGCACTGAATTAGAAGGGAAATAGTCTTCGGTTTCCAGTAGGGATCAACTATATTACGTTGGGCGAGTCATTCGATCATCTGTGTATCTATTTATCCCAAGTGAGTCTATTTCTGCCAAAGTCTACCATATACCAGTGTCATAGGATCATAACCTTGAGAAAGTGCCTGTCAAGCATTTTAAGTTTTTTTTAAGGGGAAGTAGAGAGATAGTGGTTCTCAAATTGTGGCCCCTGGATCAAGATGTCAGTATCACCTGGGAACCTGTTGAAATGCAAATTCTTGGCTTCATTCTAGTCCTACTGAAATGGTAACTTTGGGAGTAGGGCCCATCATATGCTTTCCAGGTGATTCTGATGCCCACTAACATTGGAGAACTACTACATTAGAAGAACAATTTCATTTAGCCAACCTAAAAATATGGTACTTTCAACAGCTAAGTAATATTTTATCAAATTCCCCTGATACAACTAGCATTTGGGAATCTGTGCTTAATTTCTAAATTTTGTCCACAGATCTTTAAATCTTCTAACCCCCAAAAGAGATCTTTCCTTAAATCTCACCTTTCTAAAATCCCAGTCATTTTTATTCATTAGTAGAGAACACCTGTAACAGCAGGAGCTACTTACATTCTAATTGTTTCTTGTTCCTCTAAATTGCTTGTCATTATAAAAGAAATGACAGAAGTGAAATGGGAGAAGAGCAACGTGGCAAGAAGACTAGAGCCCATTTCCAATGTTTAATTGCTATACAATGCTAAGAACAGATTAAAAAGATAAATCAAAAGTTTGCCGAAAAAAGTGAGGCCCCCAGTCAGTTTTATGGTTTCATTTGAGCTGCAAAGATATTATTATACACTCATTTACAAAACAATGAGCTCTTACTGTTTATGAAAGTTTAATCTCTTAGTTTATTGCCTTAATATATTTCACATTGGTAAGGTTTACTTTTAAATGAAATTTCTGACTGTCTTATGTGGATGTTATTTTATACTGAGAATACAGACAGAATGAGTGTAACATCATAATTGTATTCATCTATGAAGCAATTAGAGTCAGGGTAATTGCTTCTAGTTCTCACATATCTGCATGCAAAGTAATAGAATTAATATTTTATCATTTGGCAGTATCCCTTGTTAGCTAAGAATTCTAACACTGTATATCTTCTCTGTCTGTCCTCAAGAATTTAAATGGCCCCTGTATTAATATTTACCTAAGACAAAAACCACACCAAGTAAAAAAAATTACATGGAGTAAGTTGGCACCATTGCTCACCATATACATCCAGCTGGTGCCCAATGGACAGAGGCCCTTGAATACACCCTCCAACCTACACAGACTAATGATAACCAAGGGAAGGCGTAAGAACCCCTCCTCAGTCCCCAGTTATTCATATTTTCCAAGTCATCTCAAGATCGCCAAAGTGAGTATGAAAGCCATGGTGCTCTAAGAGACTGATTCTGATTCCAAATAGGTAGCTGCCCTAATATCAAGATTCCTATAAAAAAATCTTTACAAATTTCTACAAAGAAAAATTTGATAGAGCCTAAGGAGAGCACCAGGGCCTACAGGAGTAGCCTGGTGAATGACTGACAAGATTCAAATCCTCAGCCAGAATCCACAGGACTAAGAAGGGCTAAATGAGGACTTATAGCCTCATTTATTTTCTAAGAAGCTTAGGCTAGAGGGAAAGAAAAGAAGCCATAAATTAAATGGCACTTTGCTTGAATAAAAGGGGAACAAATGAGGGAATTAAGTTGAAACTAGGAGCTTAACCATTGGACCAAATTTAATTGATAGATAAGCTGTATTTCAACATAAATAAATACTAAAAGAGATGGGGAGCAATTCTTTTCAGTATATGTGAACAAATATCCTTTATGAAGACAGACATAGTTTAGAATTAGCAGTGGTAAAAATGTATGTATACATTATGTGTATAATGCACACCATATATCTACCCATGTATTACATAGTTCAAGTATAATAACCTATTATTAAAATCTAGTCTATGATAGCCGAAAAATAAAACTTTCTCTGAAAAGTAGGGCTATATTTTTAAAATGTAATAATCTTTTAAAATTGGTATGATTTCCCCCAAATATTATTTTTATATATTCTTTCAAATTCTTAGCTCATTATTCTCCATCCAACATTATTAAATGACCTTATAAAGAGATTACTGAACTGAAAGATGTCTTGGTAAAAGAGCGGAAAATGTCTGTAATACATGCAACGCACTTAGAATACAGAGTGGCACAAGATATGTACTATGTAAGTGTCAAGTATTATTATTATTGTAGATAAATGTAAGTATAGATTTAGTCTATGACTAGTAAGAAAATCTTTCTACCTGTCTCAATAACACATTTGAGAACTATGCCCTCACTACTTACATGGATTTTATTTTAAATTATTCTGAAACCTCATTAACCCTTAACCTATATTTGTTATCCTGATTCTTTCCTGGTCTTATTTTCCTATTAATCTATATCGCTATACTTTCTGTTAAGTAAAGTATAATTATCAAGTACTTACTAGATAAAAGGATTAAATGTAACATGTAATAACTTTTCCAAAAATCTCATATAATTTTCAAAATGGCGACCCACAAACTGCTGGTATGTCCATTAGTCCTCATAACAGCACTATTAGGATGGAAGAGAAGACATGACTCTCCGTATTGTCTAGTTCACTGAGACTTTAAGAGCTGTGCCCACATCATACAGCTATTAAATGGAAAAGCTCAAACTGAATGGAGTTCACACATTGCCTAGAGTACAGAAGGAAACTAGGATAGCTGCCAAGAGTCAATCTGTGGTTCCTGGTGATTGACTTTGGAAGGACGAGGAGTTGATAGTGCCTCCATATATCTGATCCATCTGCAGGGGTTTCGGAGACAGGCCCTATTAATGATGGGGTAGGGAGTCTGGAGGTAGCTACCTTGGGGGCGTAAAATAATTTACTGTACCATGTACTCTAATCTAAGTGGGAAAATTAAGTTATGGCACGTGGATTTATTTAGTTAAAGATTATAGAATTAAGATATTAAAATTGAAATGTTCTGGAGGCAGATTTGGAACTAAATGACAGGTGAGAGGTCAGAAAACTTATTTAGATCCTGAAATGGAGCTGTAAGAATTAATGTATTCTTGAAGCAATTCATTCAGAGACAGTTCAAGGTTATGTACATATGTGATAATGGACCCTATTCCTTGTTTATGTGTTAGTAATTCTAGATCATCAAGGTATGAGAGAATTTGAAATGTATGCATTTTCTAGAAAGGGTGAAAAATGTTTTTCAGAAAACCATGGGAATGTAAAATTTTAGGCATAATTGTTATAACATCATATAAGTTTCATCTTTTTTTAAAAAAAATTCATTTCCACGAGACACTGGAAACTAATCAAAATACATTTATATTATTTGGTGCTGTGCCATTTTTTAAACAGCTTTATTAAAATATAATTCACATATATCTATACAATTCCTCCATTTAAAGCATATAATTCAATGTCTGTTTATATAGATTTGCCTATTCATACAGGTGGAAGTAGATAATGTCTTTGCCCTTAACATAATGATTTCAAAGTTCATCCATGTTGCAGCCTGTGTTAGTATTTCACTCCCTTTTATTATTGAATAATATTTTGCTGTATGTCACTCCACATTTATTTATGTACTCACCAGTTAATTGACTTTCTGGTTATTTCCACACTTTATTAGTAATGCTATTATTAATGCTAATATGAATAATGCTGCTGTGAACATTCATATACAAGTTTTTTGGATGAATGTATTTTTTTTAGGCATACACCCAGAAGTGGAATTGGTGGAGAATATGGCAATCCTATCTTTAACTTTGGAGGAACTGTCAAACTGTTTTCCACAGCAGCTCCACCATTTTACATTCATACCAGCGGTGTATAAGGGCTCCAGTTTCTCTACTTTCTCACCAGTTCTTAACCATTTGTCTTTTTCATTATAGCAAGCCTAGTGGGTAGGGGGAGGTATCTCCTTATGGTTTTGATATGCATTTTCCTATTGGAAAATAATGTAGAACATCTTGTAGATTACCTATTTGTATATATTCTTTGAAGAAACGTCACTCAAGTCTTTTGCCTGTTTTTCACTCAGGTTGTCTTTTTATTGTTTAAGAGTTCTTTATATATTTTGTATACATGTCCCTTATCAGATTTATGATTTGCAAATATTTTCTCCCATTCTGTCTCCTCTGTAGGCCTCATAATTTTGCTGTGCTTTAAAAGATTCAAATATAAATTAGGAAATAAAAATATAAGAAGCTGCTCTAAGTTAAGTTAAATAATTTCAGCATGAATGCAAGAAAGCTAAAGTCAAAATCTAATTTTCCTTCTCTCATGCAATGGTCAGACTTGGAAGCCTTTGTTTCAGAGTTCATGAAGAATAACATATTTTAAAATATAATAGAATACTAGATAAATGATGATAAAAGCTTAGTCTGGAATAGAGAAAACCCTTAATTGTTAAACTCAGATTTTTTAAAGATTCAGAACAAAAAGTTTTCTTCTATTATACTAGAAGTTATTGTTTTTCTCTCAGATGTTTCTATTTTCTACTTTAGATATATTTTTAATTCATAGGTTAAATTATTGATCTTTGTCCACTACATATATTATTTCTCATGTCATCACTTGTCTTTATTCTATAAATAACTGTTAAAAGTTATTTTCATGTGTGTGCCTTATTTTGACAATTTGACATAGGAAGATTTCTTTTGAAAGTGTCTAAGTGACTGACAGTAAAAATAACAGTGGAGTATCCACATCCAAATATTAATATCTCAGGTGATAGAAAACAAAGCAAAACAAAACACAGAGAAATGAAACACAGAAAAAAAGTTTCCATATTTTGGAAGCAAGATGACAGAAGGTGATAAAAGACGATGTATAAACTGAATGATTGTTAAAGTATGTTATTTTGAGATCTCTTTTATATTTTCTACTTAGGGTGAAAAAGCAACTGTTATAATTAGTAATAAAAATTAAAATAAAAATGGAACTGCTAGGAGATTTTAAATATAATCTCCTAAATACCTACTGAAAGGGGGAGATTAGTATACTACCTATTAAAACAAATGAAAAAGCAACATCTTATTCATTCATTCATTCATTCATTCATTCAGAGAGTGAAGAAGATTCAGAACCTAGACTAAAAGGAAGACAGATGTTATTAAAACATAGATAATAAATGGAATTCAAAGGTGTGGATTTCCAAAATGAATTTGTTTAGCCAGGAGGATCCTCACAAGGAGGTGGGAGAAATGAAGCTGGAAGTTTGAGGTGGACGGAAAGGTCAGTGATGGACTCTGCCTTTGTTTATTTATATTTTCCAGCTCCTCCAGATTTCTGCTACTTCTGTGTTTACAAAATGTATGAGTCCCCAGTTGAACTCTCCAGTAAACCAGTTTAAAACAATAAAATGGATCAGAAATCTTCATCTTCTCTTTCAGTCGACATTTCAATTTTTAACTCTTTTTGGCTTGGGCAGGTAGGAAAGTCTTACATCTGTGTATATTGCCCTTGGGCATTTACCAAAAATGGGGGCAGTAACAGCTAACAGAGCGGGGATTGGATGGCACTGGAGGGTTGGGGTGAGTGAGCAGAGAGCACATATACCATCCTGCTTCAGGAGGTGGACATCTGGGAGATGTTTAGGAAGCTAAGAGCTGTTTGTGTGCTCTTTTCTTTTCTTTTTTTTATCTTTAATTCTAACCTTTTTATTTTAAGTACACACAGCCTGAAAAGACCCTGTGAGAGATAATTTGTTCCCCAGGATCCAGCCCTCTGACAGAGCTAGCTTGGAGACAACAACGCAGAATAGCCATCTCTGCTCTGCTACTTAATCCTAAAGAGCAAACACTGCAAATATCTATTGAAGCAAGCCATTTGCATATCAAACTTGTGTCGGCACTTTTTACTGGACCTTTTCAGAATTTGTCCACAGTCTCTATTGATCTATCAACCATTTTAAATTTCTGTGCTCTAACTTGGAGCAAATTTAATGCCATTGTATATAATCCATCCAAACTATTTTTATCCTATGCTATCTGCCAAATAAGTAAAAAAGATTAAAAATAATACAAACATATCACTGGCAGGAAAATTCATGAATAGGAGAAATGTTCCATAATATTGGGAGATGTGAAAATATGAAATATGGAGGATGACTGCATCCAATTTTCTAGGTTGATGTTCATGCTGATAGGATAATTTTTAGTGCACACTTTGAATTCAATTTTCTTTATTTTAACAAAACATATTTCATGCACATCGCTTACAGATGGAATATCTTGCAGAAACATAATTGATTTTATAGGCCACATTCTCAAAGAGATTGGCACAATTCTAGTTCACCATAAATGCATTTCTGGCGAGCATAATATTAACATGGAACACTTTATGTTTGCTCTAGGTCACCGACCTCCTACAACATACAGTTTTGTCCTGACACTAATCTCTACTCTAAGGATGGTTATACTTTCTCTTTAGGATGCTACTTGAGATGACCTAGACATCACAGTGAAGTCTAAGTAATTCTTCTGCCCTAGAGAAGCTGTTTTCTCAAAAATGTTCAATTCAACCCTTGAGAAAAGTCTCAGAACTCTCCACATTTTAATACCAGCTGACAGGACACGTTCACTTTGTATTCAGTTTTGCTCATCGTGAATAACCTCAAGTCTTTATGGTTTAATTCCACAATAAATTTACCAAACAGTAGCAATGGCACCTACTTTAAGAGGCAATTAAAAAAAAACACTATTGTTATTATTAATGTAAATATATATTCCTAGAAGAATGTTACCTCAAATTCTGTCATAGCTGATATGTACTCTTGAGTTACAGATGCCTTTCTAACATCTTCCTTCTTAAGGTATAAAATATATATACTTGAATGATGGTACCAACAGTATTCAATACAGCAGCATTGATGGTCAATGTAAATTGTGTTAACGGGCAAGGAATGAAAGTATCAGAAAGTAAGCTCCATGAGTTGAAGGACCATGTCTCTGTCTTGTCCACTGGGTACCTCCAATACCCAGGACACTGCCCACCACATATAACTGTTCAGTAAATATTTGTTGGAGTATTTGAAATTTGAATTTTTTCCACTAGATAATGATTCCTTTAAGACAGCAATGATATCTCCTGAATCTAATGTCCCCCCAGTGCCCAGTGTAGTGTGTGACCCAAAGTCATGACTGTGAAGGGATATGGATGAGATCAGTCTCTGGTTTACAGTCAGTCACCCTGCAAGGTGCTTTCCATATGGCATCTGTAGTACTCGGAACCACTCCACAGGTGGCATTTCTATCACTGTTTACTGAGAAGGAACAAGAGGCACAAGAGTGACAAGAGCAAGCTAGGAACTCAGGTTGTCTGACCCTAAATCTAATGTGCCTTCTACTGTGCTAGGTTATCTACCTCTCTACAAGCTATCAGTATCTTTACTTTGTAGCTTAGACCAATTCAATTCTCTTCCTTGCCAATACATGATAAGGGAGTAAGTGTCCAATAACTCCATATAGCTCAGAACACTAGTAACTAGTCTTAAATGGTAGATAAAAAAGTAGTATGTGGATTATTTTAGGTAGTTATATACCTTCTCTGTAACTACAAATAAAGTTAGATATTAAAAAAACAGTGACTGTATTACATTTAACTACTAATATACATTATAAATAACTCAGATTTGAAAGAGTATTAAATTAGGGAGGATTTGATGAAGATGATGTCTTTAAATAAGGAACACCACTATAACATTTATACTGTTACCCCATATACTTGACTACAAGCCTACTAACATTTAATAAGAGATGGAGACTTAGTAAAATGTCTAGATTAGTAGAGACAGTTACATTTGCTTGAGGACACTGTGAATGTGAAGTTGTCACTGAGAAAGAACAGATCTCAGTAGCAGATTAGGTGTTCAACACTTAGGCATGAAGTGATACAGTAGTACCCTAAGATATTCTACTATGTAGCTTTTTAATTTTTTGCATAAAAAACCATAACGTTTGCTTAGATGTCTATGTGTTAGCTAAATGACTGTCACTGTTGTGAGGGCATATTCCAAACGACCTTCCCACAGGCAGCCATGTGTGCTTATTTCAGGGAGGTGCAGTGTGTCTACAGCAGAGAATCCACGTAGCCCTCCATAGCACAGCAAGTGCGTGATATGCACTGCCTATAATTTTTTTTGAACTGTAAAATCTAATAGAGTTGGACAAAATGTCATCTGCTGCTTATTAATTCTTGTTTTTATATGGTTGGCTGACCTAATTTTCCAGGGTTTAAAATTCAGCTTCTTATCACCTGTTTGGCTGAAACTTCAGAGTTAGCTCTGTCAAATACTGCATGTCATTTACACATGTTCAAGTCATTTAACTGGGTTCACAGAAGACCTATGTCAGTTTAAAATCTGGTCCCAATTAGAAAATACATGTTTCAAGTTATAAGTTCAGCTTCTCCTTTTCACACCTTCATTGTCTCCATAATACCTGGGAGCAAAGAAGTGACATTATGTGACTTAGGCAGTCATTCCCTAGACCTCTCCATTACTAACAACAGGTATCTTTCCATAACCTTAGTTTCAAGCCTTCTACTCTCTGGCCACTAACTTGTCCCTCGTAGTGCTCCCACACCAACAATCCTTCAGGGATGCACACATCAGTATAACGTACGTACAATTCGTTATTCTACTGCCTATTCTGTGTCCTTCAGCACCTCAGAACCTCACTCTTCTCCTTACCTGGCCTCAACTCCATGGCGTAACTGTAACCCTTGTTAAAACCAACCCTTGTGAAAACTTACAAAATCGTAACCTTTGTTAAAACCAGCTGGAAATTGGGACCCAGAAAATTTCATTTTCATGCTCTAAACAGTCACTCTCTGTTGTGACAACAGAACATAAAAAAACATTCAACCTCGTGGCCTGAACTCAGTTTAAATGCATGTTCTCTAACCTGAAGTTTAACACTTAAAATGTTGCCTGGCCAACCTACCCTAGTTCCTTCTTCCCCACTCACTCTCTCACCCTCTTAGGCCACTATTTCACACTTTCTCTGCTGCCCAAAGCTCATAAAATGACTCAGTTCTCTCTTAAGCTCCTCTATAGTGATAATTGGGGGACAAAAGAATTGCTCCGTTATAATTAACCTGGTAACTCAAAATTCATCCATCCCCTCATGCATTCACATGCTCATCGAGTATTTATTTAGTGCC
>NW_012148197.1:697205-698631 GCF_000956105.1 Propithecus coquereli | reverse complement strand
TTCTGAAATACACATCACAACAAAGGGCTATAAAATATTTAAATCTTTCATTTGATTTTTTCCTCAAACTTTTCCATTGAGAGAGGAAGAATAGTGTGGTATCTCACAGCCTTTCTCAGGTGGAGTTCTCATCTAAAGCAGAGACTGGAAAACAGTTATTTCAGTGACTATTTTCTAAATTCTTCCAAGAATGTACTTAATGAGTAACATTCTAGAATTAACTCATTACATTAAATGAATGACTCGGGGCCTCAGATGAGAAAGACCAAAAGATTCAATCACAACATATAGAAGATTCCAAACACATATACCCAAGGATGCAGAAATCTGTGACCTACAATAGATATGTATTTGTGGAGTCTTAAGATGCTCAGGCCTACTAAACATGTGTCCTGGACTAGAATGCCTTACATTTTAATAGGCCTTTATTTCAAACCAATTTCTCAGGCATTATCTTTGCAATAATCTTGTCAAGTTAGTGTTATTACTCCTTATTTTATAGGTGAGGAGTATGAGGGTCAGAAAATTTGGAAACTGAATTGTCAAGGTCCCATAGCTCGTAAGGAGTAACCCAAGTCCTCACTCCATGCTTAGTTGATTTTTCCTAATATGCGGCTGGTACCCTTTCATTTCCCAAGAGGTCTGATTGTTCTGAGAAGCTTGCCTCTAGTGATCCATACACCCGATTTTACTTTAGTCTGATGATCGGGTCTTCAGGACGCACTTCCCCACATCAGCATAGCATGGGTACCCACTGCCATTGAGAAAAAATGTGAAAACCACATTCCCTCCATAAGGCTCATTGTATAGCCTGATTCTCCCTTGGCAAGTAGGAAGCAGAGCCTTTAAACTCCTACAGACCTGACCATGCCAGCCCTAGAGAAGGCAGGGAGACCACCGATGAGCTACTCTACCCTAGAATTAGAAATCAGAGAAAACTAAGGATGGAGCCACACAGACAAGCTGAAAGGTGAGAATATTACCTACATCTAGGCATAGGAGGAGCTTTCTGTCCTCTGCTCCCCACTGCTAAAAGAGGACATGGGTAAAATAGCATCTTCATTTTCTGTTAATTTTTCAAAAATGGCTAAGAAAGAAAAGGATCCTATTAATATATTAAGGACTGCATTTGATACATTACATTTGTACAATTCTAAATTTAATAGGTCATTCTTTAGAAAGAAATCTCATTTAAAAAATCCCACAACTTAGCCTCATTCCCTGGGTAGAACCCTTAGGGAGTAAGACTATAGATGGAAAATTAATTTCTAAGTACTCCTGGGAAGAGACAGTGATGCTACCCGATGCATTTGAGACAGTAAGAAGCACAATTTCACCCTGTGTTGTTTTTAATATCACAATCTAAACAAGTTTACAATCACTTTGAACTCTTTTCAAATGTAATGCCACAGGAACAGTCTCCCAA
>NW_012148197.1:644322-696145 GCF_000956105.1 Propithecus coquereli | reverse complement strand
TTAGGCATGTGGTCAACTTTATTTAATAAAAATGGATTAAAGGGAGATAACAGAAGGGATGTGGCCATGTATGGAAGTAAAAAGGTAGATATACAACTCTTATTCCTAATGCAAAAGAGATAGATGATTCTAAATACAGCAGCTTTTTCTCACTAGTATCTATCTTAGGATTGATCATGGTGTGGGAAAGGATGCTCTGCTGATAGTCTGTTCAAACGACCAGTGATAGACTGAATATGGTAATGGCACCTACTTTACCTGAAAGTCTATTTTTGATCTTACTATTGACTTTTAAAGATGGCCTCAAACATGCTGCCACATTTTCAACAATTGACTCTCTAAGACATGTTTATATAAACATGTGTGTAGTGT
The DNA here is from genome assembly GCF_000956105.1 of Propithecus coquereli. Classification (NCBI taxonomy): domain Eukaryota; kingdom Metazoa; phylum Chordata; class Mammalia; order Primates; family Indriidae; genus Propithecus; species Propithecus coquereli. The sequence continues at coordinate 695,773 of NW_012148197.1, read as the reverse complement.
AAGACCTCTTACCAGACTGTGATGGTGGCAAGAAGTATGGTACCTGTTTGGATAGTATGCTAAAAAAATGATCCTTTCTCAAGTAACTTGAACTGCCTTTTATGTTTAATGTAATCTCAACTGAATATCTACCACATTTTTCATAAGCATGTTTTTTGATATAAGAACACCATCAATGATCTGGAACACATTTTTCACATCTTTCCCTGTGTTAAAGATACAACAGACCTTGCGGTCTGTCTTGGTCTCACTAAAGAAAGATCAGATATGCCTGTGCTTTAGGTTTTTCAATCTGTCAGCTTCCTTTCAAATGCTCCAGCTTCCTTATCATTAACAGAGTTGATTTATCCACAGACACTGTCAATACAATTGTTGTTTCAGCAATGAAAATAGAGTAATTCTTTCTTCTTCAACTACTTTTTAAAAAAATACATGGTCAAGTTGACATTATATATGGCTTTATGATTTTTATAAATGTAATATGTGAGAGAAATACCCCAAGACATATTTTATTTTAATTCACCAATAACCAATTAATACTTAGTATGTGTAATATGAATTACCAATAACAAATCTGATTTATTTACTTCTGATCTCCTCAAATCTGCAGGTTTCCTCATAGGCTTCCTGTTCATTGGAATTGTAGATTGGACTGTTTATATCTTTCCTATTTGAATATACGTGTAATCCTAAAATAAATATGCAGGAATCTTAGCACCCACATTTGCAGAGATTAACCAAGAATTTATGCTTTATTGCATAAAAATGAAATTTGGGTTTCCATTAGGAAACAATCAGTTTAAGACTATGAGTTGAGGGGTATTCACCTATTATCTTACCAGAAGGCCCAAGAAGAGCCCCAAGGTTTTGACTTCTACCTGGGCATAATTTACCTACTTTTTACTCTTGCCTTTTGAGAGTTTGTTCAAATGACCAGTGATAGACTGAATATGGTAATGGCACCTACCTTACCTGAAAGTCTACCTTTGCTCTTACTGTTGACTTTTAAAGATGACCTCATACATGCTGCCACATTTTCAATGACTGATTTTCTAAGACATGTTTATATAGTCAAGAATTTTTTATGATTTATATAAAAAGTCCTTAAAATTCATTTTCACAAAGTTTTACCTTTTTGGTCTTTGAGGTTATGGGCAAAACAAATATGATTATAAAGAGAAAGGAGTATATGTTTCTAAATATGCCTAAGATCACAACTCAAACTCTTACTTGTTCTTGATTTTACTTCTCCCCTCACTATCCCTTAACTAATAGGGTTGTGAGGTGGTTGCTTCTCCCAAGGTCAATGAAATTCATCTTCCTCTGGGCCATCCAATACATTTGAAGTTGGCGGCAGTTTACCTATTCTATGTAAGGGCTGGTCTATCATAGCTTTCTCTGAACACCTCTCAGCACTTTTGCCTACATCAACATTTAATTGAATTATTTATATAATATTCACTCAAATATTTAACTTCTGCACTGTAATTATAGGCACACTTGAAGTTACGTGAGAGTAGAAGTCATGTCATTATTCTTTTATTACCCTAAGAGTCATGGGATGGGACCAGGCATAGGATGAGCACACAGTAAATTCTCACGGATTACTGACAGCCCCAGACGGTGTAGGGCATTAATATCTTCCGCTCTGACTCATTTTCTAACCCACACTCCTGCAGCCAGTTGCCTACTTGATATCCTCACCAAAGAGACAAAGCAGAACTCTTATTTTTTTCTCCCAGATATCAGTACCATCCTCTGTATATGGTACCATCATTTTCCAAGTTGTTTAAGCCAAAAACTTCGAAGCTATCCTTGATTTTTTTCCTTTTCCTTCTCTCATGTCCTATCCACTAGCAAAAATATGGGTGCTACCTCCAAAATAAAATCTGAATCTCAATACTTCTCTCCATCTTGCCTGCTACCCTCCTGGTTCAAACCACTGTCATCTTTCCCTGGATCATTAAAAAGCCAGCCACCAATTTTCTCTTCTTTACCTCATCCCTCTATAATTCATTCTCCATGAAGTTGTCTTGTTATTTTTTTCAAAAGATCCGCCAAGTACAATGTGACCTAATAACTGCAAATAGAAATCAATGCACTTGGAGGTATTTCCCTTAAGTCTGAGGGGAGGTTTACAGAGGGAACAATCTGAAGAATGAGCAGGAGTTGGTCACGCAGACAAGGTAGGGGAGTGTGTGTGTGTGTGTGTGTGTGTGTGTGTGTGTGTGTAAAAAGGGTGAGTAGTGGACAGGATAGGGCATTATAGAAAACAGTATGTTTCCAAATACCAATTGTGGTGTGCTATGGTTTGAATGCATCCCCTTCAAAATTCAGATGTTGGCAATGCGATAGAGTTAAGAAGTGGGGCCTTTAAGAGGTGATTAAGCTATGAGGGTTCCTCCCTTGTAAGTGAGGATAAGGTCCTTATAAAAGAGGTTTCACACAGCTTTGGACACTGTTGCTCCTGCCATTTGAGGACACAACGTTCCTCTCCTCTGGAAGATGCAGCATCACGGCGCTGTCTTGCACGCAGAGAGCAAACCTCCCCACACAACCAACGTGCAGGCACCATGGTATTGGACTTCCCAGCCTTCAGAACTGTGAGAAATAAATTTCTCTTCTTTATAAACTACCCAGTCTATGGTAGTCTGTTATAGCAGCCCAAACAAACTAAGACGGTGGTGGTATAATGCTCGCCATTGTTACTTACTAGAATTAGTAGTCTATCAAACAATAACCTACATCTTAAAGAATTTCTCAGTAATTCCCTAATCCTTGCCGTCTCTACATAGCCATTTCATTTCTATAATGAAAGTCTCAAAATTGGGCACTGTTCATAACTTGAGTTGTGATAAGTGACTGTCATGATATTGAAGTTAAGAGTATGGGATGTAATTCAATATGTTAAAAGGTAGGGGGTAGGAGGTATGAAGAGGGGCCGATTAGTGGATATAAATATACACCTAGAAGAAATAAGACCTGGTATTTGATAGATCAGTAGGGTGACTTTAGTTAACATTAATGGAGTGCACATTTTAAAATAGCTAGAAGAGAATAATTCAAATGTTCCTAGGATAAACTAAAGATAAATATTTAAGGTGATGGATCTCCCACTTACCCTGATTTGATCATATGACTGCATCAAATTATCACATGTGCCCTGAAAATATGTACAACTATTATGTATCAATAAAAAATAAATAAATAAATAAAAGTAATTCGGTGTGTTAAATCATAAGCATATTCACGTTATAGACATGGTAGAAAAAGAATCTCATAGAACATGGGCTGGCAAACTATGGCCTGCAGGCCAAATCTGGCCCATTGCCTGTTTTTATAAACAAGGTTTTACTGGAACAGAGGTACGCATGTTCCTGGGCATATTGTCTCTGGATGCTTTCATGCTACAACGGTGAGCTGAGTCGTTGGAACAGAGACCCTACGGTCCCATGAAGCAGAAAATATTTACTCTCTAGCCCTTTACAGAAAATGTTTAACAACCCCTGTCACAGAGAAAGTAGCACTAGTTTATTTTAGGGAGAATTAAAAGCATATGACATTATTCATGGGTTAGGTAAACTGTACAGCTTTTTTAAAAATGTGGTAATAGAGTAGTTCATGTTTATTACTATTCCTGAGATAGTTTAACTGTTAAAGAAAACACTGCGGTTATATAAAGGCCTCTGGAAGTGAGATATCATTGCTGTGTGATCATTTGATATTTTCAGACTTGAAAGTACCTTTCAGTACATCCTTAAAACGTACAACAATAGGAAGTGATTTGCTGAAATAAAAATGTTATATCTGGCTCCAGCCCAAATTGCTCAAGGCCATGTAAAAATCTGAGAAGATGCAGACATAATAGGCTCACCAGGTTGGAAGTAATATCACATTTTTCTAAATGCAAAGACTAATCTCTTGCCACTTACTAAGCTGAGTTCAGGTTTCCCTGACAATCTTTATTAACCTCTTATTTTCCGCATGTGTACAATTTGTCACCGAACTATTCTCCAGGTTGCTTAAGATTTTTGCATCACAGGATGCAAAAAAATTTTAAACTGTTTTGAACTGCATGTATTTAAATAATTTCATTAACTTTTATGTTAGACTGAAACTAAAGTTTTCAGTCTTCAAATGCTTTACTGCATTTTAATGAAATGATTTTTTTTTTCAACTTGAAATTTTGCAGCTGAATGACTGACAATGCATAGTAGCTGTATATGTGCCTAATGGCTTATGCCATTTCATTAGTGAAAAGGGGAAGAGAGTATGGTGATTATGACCACTCGGAGAAGACGCTCATGTGAACAATAAATTATTTTGCTCCTTATTTAATGGAGCATTTTAAATAATAAGATGATAGAATGATGGGAAACATTATGGTTATCAAAACACCTAGAGCTTCTGTATGAGAAACAAAGAAAAGAGGCTCCCTGAGCTGTGAAACTTCTCTAATTTTGCTGACCAGGAACATCCTGATGCTACCTGTCTGAACGTTCCACTTGACAATTTTGCTCCTCCTCTATTTCTTCTCCTGTCTCTACTATTGTAAAGATTGCTATGGTTTTGTCTTTAGTTCTTTTCTACTTTCCCTATCATCTTCTATCTAATACTATGGTTCTGACAATCACACCTTAGTATGTGACTCCCCCACACCTACCTGGGAGGCCTCAAGTCACTCACCTGAGAGCTCTAAGGCAGCATTGCTGTATTTGATAGACATTTCTACAATTGCTACACCATTTTAGTGTACGTTAATAGATGAGTTTTACTCTTGTTGGTCTTCCTTTTAAAAATTTTATTGATAAGTCCCCTTTATTTTTTCTACAATATTAACAAATGTCTGGTGAATAAAGTTAAAGGTCAGAAAACGACAGGGTGAACTGTACAAGAATAATTGTTTGCCAGTTCTCAGGACTTTATTTTTCTTTTCTTCCCCAGACCTCTGTTACATTGGTGCTGCTCAAATTATAATCTATGATAAGCCCCACCCCAGGCCTTCAGAAACATTACCATGGCAATGGGTCTTTTAAAAAAAAATCCCCAGATGATAATTACACACAACAAATTTTGAGAGCCAATGAGATCCATTTTCAAAGCTTATAAAAATTTTTTGAAAGGGTATATCCTTCTTTTCTACCCCATTTATCACATTCTCTGCAATACATTTCTTTCCTTCTCATTTAATCCAGGCCCTTATCCCTCAAGTCTACATAATCAAAAAACCTTTGAAATAATTCCCTTGTTTCTACTCTTCTGATGCTGCCAGGTTTGTCACCTAGAATCGTAATTTTAACAGTCTAGTCACTGGCTTTCTAGTGAAATGTACCCTTTTTCTTCTTGATAGTTAAGGGACCTTGTTAGTTAAGGGACCTATTTAATGCCTTCAAAATCTTCTGAAGGAATGAGATTACTTGCTGTTCTTAAATACATATTTTATTATAAAATACATACTTTCTATCTCTGTACCTTTGTTCAATTCTTTTCTATATGCATTGCCATTTCCACTTAAATTCGATTTATTTATTATACAAAATTCAGATTAAATTGACACCCTCCATGAAATGCTGTCCCCTCTGAAATCCTGTAACATTCAGACACAGTCTATGTCTTTCTTAGGGTTACTTGTACACATGTTGAGGCATCACAGCACAATTATCCACCCATTTCAATATAAAAAATCATTGATTTGACTATAATGACAAACAAATTCATACATGGATTTAATGCAAGCTTGACAATTTCTCTTCAAATATACACATAAATTACAGGCCACTTCTTTTAGGGATACAGGGGAAAAAACAAAGGTTGGACATAGAAAAGAGGTTTTAGTAATGGCATCCTAAAATAGACAAAAATGAACTCAAAATAAAACTTGGCCTTAGAAATTTAGTTCTGCATCTGGAAGAAAAGCCAAAGGGTCTGTGCTTTAGTGGGAAGTTAGTGTAAGCAGAACTGTGGCTGTAAAACCCCATGTTTTGAGGAAGGGAGTTGAAAAATGCCTACTTAGCTGGCATTTTTCATAATTACATAAATAGAAATTTCCCTACGTCTCTGCTCAGTGGCCTCAAAAGTGTAGAACAGTTTGCATGGAAGGAAGAAAACAACAGCCAATAAATCTGTACAGGGTGGCTCTGGTACAGTCAAGTAGAGGGAAATATTCAGGTCCCCTAGTGAGCTGGATCCCCAGGAAGGTATTACTTCCAGTGGTTCTCAAACCCACAAGAGCCATTCTTTCTAGGTCATGAATAAAACTTATTATTATATCTGTCACCCAATGTCAGTCTGCACCCTCACTCTCCCTCCATCTCTGCTTGATTCCATTAAATGATTCATTTTGTAGGTATGCCATTATGCATATAGTATCATCTTAGGCACAGAGACATTACAGTGAAGAATAGATATGATCCATCTCCTTAAGGACTATAGAGTATGGCCAAAGACCCTGAAACATTTACTTATTGTGGGAGGTTATAATTTCTATTTCTTTATTTTTTGGGACAAACTAAATGGTAAGGGAACAAAGAGATGAAGGCAATTAATTCTAGCAGAGCAACTGAAAATATCTTGAAGAATGAAGGGCTTTCACATAAGCAGCAAGATTATTCTGGGTAGAAGGAACAGAATTAGTAAAAGCACTGAACACGGACATGTTTGACAGGTTGGAGGAAAAGCATCTAGAATGGAATACTGGCTGCGTGATGAAGTGTGGTGGGTGGAAGAAGATGGAGGTTTCCAGCGCAGGTTGGGATACTGCATGAGACTGGCGAATACCAGTTATGGGTGGTGGCTCCATGAGAATTTACTGTAGTACCCTGTATACTTTTTCTCTTATTTAAAATTATATATACTTTGAAAACAAATAACCTGATTAAAAAATGAGCAAAGGACCTGAATAGACATTTCTCAAAGAAAGACACGCAAATGGCAAACAGGCATATGAAAAAAATGCTCAACATCGCTAATCATAAGGGAAATGTAAATCAAAACCACAATGAGATACCACCTCACAGCTGTTAGAATGACTATTATCAAAAAGTCAAAAGACAACCAGTGTTGGTGAGGACATGGAGAAAAGGGAACTCTTACACATTTTTGGTGAAAATATAAATTGGTATAAGCCATTATGGAAAACAGAATAAAGGTTTCTCTAAAAACAAAAAATAGAACTAGAATATGAGGCAGCAATCCCATTTCTGAATATATATCCAAAGGAAATGAAATCAAGTTGTCCAAGAGACATCTGCACTCCCGTGTTCACTGTAGCACTATTCACAACAGCTCGGATATGGAATCAGCCTCAGTGTCCAATGAGGGGTAAATAGAGAAAATACAGTATATGTACACAATGGAACACTATTCAGCCTTAAAAAAGAAGGAAATCCTGTCATTTATGACAACATGGAAGGACTTGGAAGACATTATGTTAAGTGAAATAAGCCAGGCACAGAAAGACCATATGATCTCACTCAGATGTGAATCTAAAAAAGTCAAATGCATAGAAGCAGAGAATACAATGGTGGTTACCAGAAGCTGGAGCAGGGTCTGGGAAGATGTTAGTCAAAGAATACAAAAGGAGAAGGAGCAAGTTCAAGAGATCTGTTGTACTTTACGGTGACTATAGTTAATAACAATATACTGTATACTTAAAAATTATTAAAAGAGTAGATTTTAAGTGTTCTTACCACCAAAAACTAGGTATATGAGGTAATAGATATGCTAATTAGCTACATTTAGCATCCCACAATGTATACATATATCAAACATCATATTGTACACCATAAATATATACAATTTTTTGTCAATTAAAATTATATGTATATATAATATATAATTTTTCAAAAAGTGCTGACCCTGAAAGTAAAGATGTTTTGCCTGTGTATACTCTTAGAAAGAAGCACATAAAAGCTTTTTTTGATGTATTAGCCCTGAATCTTCTGTCCTATTTCTAACATTATGGCTCAAACAGTCTCAGACATTCCTAGGATCACATCTTCTTAATCTGTGGGACCAACCCCTAAGGTCATTATTAATTTCACTAATGGCCTTTGCCCCGCTTCTCTATTTTCATCACAGTAACATTTTCAAATGCTTCTAACACGTACATTTTTAGGACCCCAAACCCAGAAGCGGGAATACAATGTAAAAGATCCTGGACGTACACAAAATCCAGATCTTGGCTTGCCTGTCACCATCCCTTAACTTGGGTAAGCTGATGGTTTCTCAACCTCTGCTTTTCATTTACAAAATGAGAATAATTCCTGTCTTCTTCACAGGATCAAAAGAATGCTTGTGGGAAAGCCTGTTTTTAGTAAGGATAATACAATTGAAGTATCATTATATCTTTCTTAAAAGAAGATAGGGGCTTAAACATTTTAAGTACTGTGCCTATAACAGTACTTCACAACAGAGGTCATCAAATGATAAGTTTTCAGTCAATAAGGTCAAGGTCAAACAGAAATTAAAAAAAAATGCTATTATATCAAATAAAATCCAGTTAATCTTGCGATAACATGTTTTTACTACAATAAGAAGAACAACAAAATGATGACCAAAGATTCAAAGTTCAGGATAAAATGCAGGTTACTGAATCACTCTAAGACTTGTTTCAAACATGAACAGTGCCACTTCTTTAATAGGAGTGATCTTAGATAAGGGTAGAAGTTACATCTTAAAATTGTATTTTGTGTGTGTGTGTGTGTGTGTGTGTGTGTGTGTGTGTGTGTGTGTGTGAATCATTAAGCCATTAAGGTTAAGTTAATGGCATTTCATATAGCTATAGTGCCAATTGTTTAATAATGAAGAATGCTGTATGCCAGTTTAGAGAAGGCTTCGGGGGTTGTTTTGTGTGCTGTTTTTAACAATCCAACTAAGCCAGGGGTCATTTGAAGATGTGAAGATTGAAAAAAATAAATCCACAATGACAGCTGAACTAATTGTTTACAATAGCTAATGGAATCTGATACGGTGGGAAATAATTGACTATGTGTGCAGCCTATGGTGATGTTCCCTTGAGGAAAAGATTGCTTTTAATTTTGTTTTTCAGTTTTTTAGTTTTCAATTTGATACACACATTTAATTCTAGGTTGACTGATAAAATGTTTTCTTCACATTTTGAAAAAAAACTACTATCAGTATGCCTTTTTTTGGTCTTGCAATCATATTAGTTTTCCTTTTTCATTACTTCTCAATGACTTTTATGCCCAATTAAAAATTATTGGACTAATTTTGCCTAATTATTCTTGCCTAACTTCTCTTGATCTTGGTATTCTTCTCTATGTGTATTGGGTTTGGTTCCCTATTTGTTAGACAATTTGCATTCCCTAGATTCAGAAGGAAAAGAAAAATATTCTCAACCATTCACCACAACTCCACGCATGGAGAAGAGTATTGTCTTCCAGTGACAGGGGATTATGAACACACATCTGGGGAGTCTCAAGAAAAGTCCAGAATGTTCTTTCTTTATAGAATGGAAGGGTCTGCCCTTTCACCAGATGACACAGGGGTCATTTCCCCCACAATAAACCCTAGGTACATGCATGGTGCCTCTGGAAAAACTGGGGAAAAAGGGGTCTCCAAATTTTCTATTCACAGTTTCAAGGACCCTATCATTCTGGTTTGGCAAAAGGGCAAAGAATTGGCCCCCACAAAAAAACATACTGTGACTGCTGAGGCAAAATAATAATAGCACAGGCTATACTAACATAGACATTTGGGGGACAGTCAAACTATCTCTCTGAAATTAAATCACAGAACCTGAATCTCCTTATATTGTGATGGAAAACAGTGATAGTAACAGTACATACTGGATGGAGTATATACTATTACTATATATACTATTACCATAACTTCAGAGAAGTGATATTATATCACTATCTACTCTACTGTTCCATAGATACTCTGAGGCTTTTATTATTTTTCCAAATAGTCTGTATTCTTTTTTTTATTTCAGCATATTATGGGGGTACAAATGTTTAGGTTACATATATTGCCTTTGCCCTGCCCGAGTCAGAGCTACAAGAGTGTCTTTCCCCCAGATGGTGTGCACTGCACATACTAGGTGTGAATATACTCATCCCCTTCTCCTACCTCCCCCCCACCTGCCTGATACCCGAGGAATGTTACTACAATATGTGCACATAAGTGTTGATTGATTAATACCAACTTGATGGTGAGTATATGTGGTGCTTGTTTTTCCATTCTTGGTATACTTTATTTAGTAGAATGGGCTCCAGCTCCATCTAGGATAATACAAGAGGTGCTAGATCACCAGAGTTTTTTGTGGCTGAGTAGTACTTCATGGTATACATACATCACATTTTATTAATCCACCCATGTATTGATGAGCACGAGTCTTAATATGGAATTATAAACAAGTGTTGAGTAATTTTTCACTTTAAATACCAGAAAGAATTGAAGGAGCAAACCTGATTTTGATTGTCATTAAGTATGCTAAGGGCTATTTTGGATGTACTTATACAAAAAAAAAAAGTAACATCGATTAAAGCCCAATGAATTCAGCCCTAGGTACTTAGTTCCTCCATTGTTAGCCACAACACTCAATTCTGAGAAGGTTATAAAGTTATTAGTTTCAGTTCTTTCTCTCAAAAAACATGCAAAACTACGCACAGAAAGTGATATGAATAATAAATTTGAAAGAAAAACAATATGAGATAGAAAATTATATTTGGCAGGTAAGTATAAAAATTGTTTTAAAAATGTAAAAGTATAGTTCTAAACATACAGCAAAATTATGACTAGCCAGTATTTAAGCAAAAATAAATGTATGAATAAATAAATAACCCAGAAATGTTTATCTCTTTCTTTTAGAAGAAAAATGATTTGTTCAACTTGGATTGGCTGCAGTTCTCTGAGTTATTGGATGGAAGCAAAACATGGCTGTAATCTCACTGGCCATCAAGGTAAATGTATCAAGCCAGCTTGCAAACTCAAAGCACACATTGCCACACATTTTCCCATGGGAACGACTTGGCTATATGGGCTCAACTATTGCCAAATAAGCCATTTTCTTGGAATGGGATTTCTGTTGATAGGATTGAGGAGTGAGAAAGGTAGGAGAGTTAGCTAAAGGCCTTGGGGAAGGTGAGATAAGTAATTTGTCCTGGGATTCAAGCTTGGGGGAGGGGCAGATGCAAGAATGGTGAAATTGGGTACCTTTAAATTTACCAGAGATGCCAAGAACTGTATCTAGACAGGTGCACTGAAGTCATTCCAACCTCAACAGTGGTCTTTGAGCTGTTTAAGGCAGGGTTAAAGTCTCCTTTCTCACCTCTCCAATACTTAGCACAATGCCTAAAACTTAAGAGATACTCAGTAACTTTTGATGAATGAATTAACGAACGTATAGGCTTGTATCTGAGCACCAGTCTGCAACATAAGGCAGAACACCCAGGAAATCATCTTATAATTCACTCTCTTCATTACGGTACTGAAAGTAACAAAAAGTTGCTGCTGCTTTTTTAGGCCTTAACAGAGATGTTAGGAAAAGAAAAAAAAATCTGCCAAAGGAGAACAACATTCTATTGAAGACAAATATTGACATCCACAAAAAAAGAATAAAGCTCTTGGTGCCCCTCTATCTTTAACATCCCTCTACCAGCAAAGGAAAGCTCGGAGGTTAACAGATTTAGCAAGGAAAGCAGGCTGTAGTCCCATTGACAGCTAGGAAATGAAATGACATCAAGTATTCAATGATTGCCCTCAATTAGCCTATGCAAAGCAAGAATTAATTACCAGCATTGAAAAAGTTCACCTTTGACTCCTCTTTCAAGATCTCACTTACACTGAGTGCTCCTCTGGTGTTACAAATGAAGGTCCAGTGGACTTGAGAAGTTGCTTTTCCCTTAATATATTTTAGTAGGACATAGTTGTTGTTTTTTTTTAAATATGGTAACTCACATTTAACAAAAGGGGACTCCTAGCTGGCCTAAGGTACAGATATTGATGTCGATAATGTAGATAAATAATGTATAGATATACAGATATAGATACAAATGGATAAGTGACTGGGATTTATGAATTCAGAATGCAACAGGCATTAGCAGTTACCCTTGCACACATTAGCTTTGGAATTCTCAAGGCAGAAATTAAATGTATTAAAGTAAACCTATAAAATAATTTTATTACTATACAGGGAAATAAATCATTACAAATTATGTCTATATAGGTACAGATTCTATTTTTTGGCATATTCTCCTAACAAAAGCCGTATATCTTTTCCCCAAGACAGTAATAAAATAAAACTGAATGAATCTCTAAAGCTATTCACTTAATGAAATAATTTTGTTAAGCCAACAATAAAAACCTCATTGGCAACAACAAAAGTAGTAGCATCAGAGCACCTAGGAATGCCAGAGCAAAAGGGAAGAATGTGGTTTGCTCTGTTTGGGAGAGTTATCTGGGCAAATGGAAAGGCTTAGCTTGGCTTAGCTAATGTTGCCAGTATGACATTAAGAGTTAGGAAATGTAAGGAAGTGATGGAAGATAAGGGACAAGAACTCAGAAAAGTGGGAAAATAAGAAGGCAGGAAAGGGGCTTTGGGGGAGAAAATTAACATTTGTTCACCTAGGGCTCAGCCTCTGCCTGACATTTTTTCACTTCTGGCTATGCAATGATGACAGCATGGTTACCAGCTGGGAAGCTACACTCAGAGTAGTTATATAATTGGGCTGAGGTCAAAAGGATGGGGAATGAAAAGGGTGCCTTTTTTGGTAGTCTTCTGGGTTTGAACTCAACCAGATGTGGGTGTAAGTCCTACCCTTTATTATTAGAGCTATCTCTGTGGATAAGGAAACCAGACAGGGTTACCTTACTCTATGGGTAAGTGTGGTTAATCCTGACATTTGCACAACTGTATTCTGTATAGTTGGTCATTATTTGATGGAAGAATGGCCCAGATCCTACTCACTCCATGGCCACCTGATCTTTCTGGAAGCCTGTGAACCAATTATCAAGGAAGGGGATGGACTTGATAGTTTAACAGGGACAAGGTAAGCCCTGATGAAATGTTTTATGTCATTTACAGTTCTTACATACACAAGCATCACAATTAACCCAGTAATCGCCTACCACGTGGGGATTTCTAAACTACTTCTAGTGGAGCCAAGGGCAGAAGCATCAGTTAGTGCTGGCCTTAGAAAAGAATATTTATATTCTCTTTTACTGAACATATCTTGAAAGGATAACTAACCAAACATATTGATGAATTCAGACAATATCAGTTCCTTATTCTCATATGATATTGGGTTTCAAATGGAAGACACTATGGACATTCTTCAGGAGATAATTTAGTGAGGTAGTAAAAGAGAGTTTGGGTTCAAATACCAGCTCTGCCACTTGGAAATTTACCCCCATGTGTTTGGGACAAGTTACTAACTTCTTTTGGTCTCAATTCTTTCATTTGTAAAATAGGGATGTTCTTAGTGTTTATTTCAAAGTTGTTCTTAAAGTGTTTAGAATCGTGCCTGAACACAGTAAGGGTTGAATACACGTAAGCTATTATTATTGCTACTATTGTTATTAATGCCATTAATATAATGAAATTCAACCCCATAAATACATAAAGTATAGCTTGGAGAGATTACCTAGATTGCATTCTTGCTATGTTGTTTGCAGTGAAAAGATACTTGGGTGCTTCTCTCTCTAGGCCAGTACTCAGTAAAAATGCAAAAAGGAAAAAAAAAAAGGTTTTAAAGGCAAATTAAACTGAATCATGTGTTTTCCAAAGGGGGTTTATTGTTGCTGGCTGCAGAACTACATTAAAGAAAGCCAATCATTTTCTTACAAAAACAGTCTACAAATAATGAGTCATGCTGCCGAATTTTGTGACTTCTCGGGAATTACTTTCTGACAGCAATCTCTCTCTGAGTAACTTCAAAATTCTGTTGAAACTCGTTTGTTTAGACAATGTTCGCCAAATTTGCTTTGGGTGTTAAGAGTGAACCACTCAGTTTCGGCAGAGTAAGACTCATCCAACTGTTTTTGAATACAGAAATGTTGCAGTCTGCCCCAACATAAAACAGAGATTAACAATTTGAAAATGTCATCAAATCTGAGCTTTCAAAGGTGTTATGTATTTAAGTGTATATAATGGACTACAAAGTAATGTTTGCTTGGCCAAATATATGTGCTTTCTATTTTCCCTGATCATTCATAGCAGCATTTCTTTTTTTGTGGAATCATTCACTTGGCTTTTCAGAAGCTCAGCAGCCCTGAAGGCAGTGTCAACAATTTTCTTCTAGAAAACTCTAGGTTTAGCTTGAGGAGAGTGCTTTAGAATCCAGGCTTTGGACCTGGGTTCAAATCTCAGCTACGGAACCTAAAACCTATGTGACTCTAAGCAGGTAACCTAACCTCTTTAGGCCTCAGCTTCCTCATCTGTAAAATCTCATCTATTTCATTACCTGACTGTAACTAAAATTGTATTACTATTGTTTTAACCTTCTGGTGGTCTCCCCTGATCAAGTATAGCTACTTATAGGAGGTACTGTCCCTGTCTTTTTCATCATCAGTTTCTAGAACCCAGAACGGGACATGACTCATTGGGGTCTCTAAATAAATGCTTATTGAGGAACAAAATCTTATTAAAATTATGATGAGCATGGCTTTGTGTCAGTTTATTTAATTTATATATCAGGATCTTACTCAGAATATGACATTGTGTTGTTAAAGAGAGTTCCTGAAAAAGTTAATCCATCATGCAGGCATTATACATGACTTTTACTAATTATATACTCGAGTGTGTCATTAGTGTCTGGGATTCTGGTAAAAATAATATACTAAAGAGAACTTGGAGAAAAGTGTATAATATTAGCATAACTTATCTCCTGATCAAGTAAAAAGTGTAAGATATTTTGTGGTATGTTCCCAAATACTCCAGTCCTCTTAAAAATGGCTCTAAGAAGAAGTGAGACAGAAGGGAGGTGTCCACTAATCCAGGAGTGTGGGAAAATGGTTAATAGAAGTCTTTTTTTATGTCTTCACGAAAACTTAAGCTTCAATGGAAGTTCCAGTTCTACTCCCCTGGTCACCCAGTATATACCAACTATGCCACTTAGGAATAGTACCTGCAGGAAAAATGACACAGGATTGGAAAACTGGGTATAACCTGGGAAGAACTAGAATTAAACTATATATATCTGGAACGGTCTTCATAGTTTTGAGTGTCCTTGAATGTGCGGAGTTTTCTAACTGGCATGCCCATTATCATACACAGTGGTAGCTATGCTCATGGAGCTGTCAGAAATGTTGGCTCCAATGGGGTACAAGGCAGCTAAAACAAAACAGCTCCCCGGACTCCCTGATTTACCTTTGTCTTCTTGCACCTGATCTGCCTGCTGCGTGGCAAAAAGGTGTCTGTGGGGCTCTGTGAGCTGCTAAAAAGGCCTCCCCCTGAAGAGATTTGAATTGGCCCTGCTGGCAAGTGTGCTTCCACCCCGCACCTTTCTGATGGATGTAATGCCAGCATGGCCAGCAGCATTTTGTAAGACTCACTGCTTGGTAGTAGGGCCAACACAGAAGACGCCTTGTTGATGTCTGTGAAAATCACAAATAATATTTGGAAAAGGGGTTACCAGGTCAAAGGGTACAGAGTGAGCCAATGAAAGGTAGGTGAGAAAACCATGGGAGAAGAGGCTGTTTCAGTTTCTGATTAGCTAAAGAATTTGGCTGAGAAGCAATTTAACAGTCCCCGGGAATCCCTAACGCCACATGTCAGCAAATGAGACTTTGAATAAGGCAGGGGGATCAGGAATGGACTACTACAAACCTACTTGGAAAGCTCTTGGAGTATATAAGCAAAATAAAGAAGTTGAACTGCATACAGAAGCTAAATAAGTATACTAACTGAGTGGCACTTTATCACTTTATCTTAAACCTATTTTCACTTCTTATTCTCCACTTGTTTTTTGGCTAACTTCTTTATAAAAGTACTTTCTTTATGAGGATAAGCCGTGTCCTATCCATCATAACCCACTATATATTAGAAGAAACTGCAAAGAAAATGGCCCACTGGGTACCTGATAGAGAATAAGATCTCTGAGTAGAAGAAATGCTGATTTTTTAAATGACACGAACTTTTCCTACTACTTATCTGTCCTTAAAAGCAGCATTCAATAGAATATGGGAAGGAGTTGAGAACTCCAGATTCTGGGCCAAATTACCCCTCTGAATGACAGTGTGGCCAGCCACCTGCCACTCAGCCTCTCAGGAGACAAGAGACCTCACCTAAGGACTGAGAACAAGGATGTGGGTGGCAAGGTCTTGTGCAAGACCAATGTTCTTAAATTCTGTAACTTTTCCTCCATATCCCAGCATCCATTATGATACTATCATTCCATTTGTTTTGTTTTTGAATTTTCCACATAGAAAATTATAGCGATTTCCTAACCAAACTTCTTACTTCTTGTTTCTCTTTCTTGTGTACATACCATACTGCCTTTTAATATTCCTGAAGCACACTTTCTTTTGTATCACTTCTTTTCACTGCCCACCACAAGATGTCCAAAGTTAGACCTCCCAATTGAAATCCTTCATTTCTGTCCTTGCAAACTCCGTATTACGCACCAACTCCATATTATACACAAGATAGGCTTGACCAAGCAGGAGACACAGGGCTTTAGCTGTTGCAAACCAGAATGAGCACACTTAGGTCTATCGTTTGGTTTAATAGTCATGGCTTTTATTGGCAGAGGGCGATGGGTTTTCTCACAGACAGCTCTAAACCCAAACAATGCTGACATCTTTGTAGATAAAAACAAAAAATGTATACAGAAGCAATAAATCATCTTACAGTTATCTAATGTTAGTTGATGCCAGTACTTTTCTTTATTATTAGTGACATTTTATTAATATTTTCGTTGCTTAGTTCTCTAAACATCACTAAGCCTATATACTATACAAAAGGTAATGCAATAATGCCTATGTGCCAAAAGCAAATTGTCAGATATAGTATGAAAATTCTTTTTCCAAACTCTGCAAAAATGATGATTTGTGAGTTACTACACTAGGCAGAACTGCGGATTTGGCAACCTGGATCGGCGACACTCCCTCGAGAGTCCTAATCTCCATCAGACGGAACAAGGTACTATAAACTCTGAACTTTTGTTGTCAGACTTAATCCAAGTTTGATTCCTTACATGATTAAAATTCATAAAAGTAGGAAACTTTTTCATTTTCCTTATTTGGTCATTTAAATATTTTGATAGTTTCTCTTCATTCACATTCCTTTCTTATCAACTTCAGATCTCAGAGGGTTGACTTTTATAAGATGTTTGTTCATTTATTTTATTCTAAAATAGTAAATGAACAAACAAACAAAAATGAACTGCACACTTGGGTGTGAACCAAGACACAGAACTTGTAACCCTGGGACTCCTCGAAGCCCACCGAGTTCCATGTGGTCCTTAATAAAGCTGAACTGTAGAGTGTCCTCCCCAACACTTGTGAGACAAATGAGAGGGTATGAGAGATGAAGCCAAAAAAGTAGCACTCCCCTGTGTCTTCAATTAGCCATGGAGTGAAAACGAGACAAACAGTCATGTATAATTTAGAGGCTTACTCTCTGGTTCTTCCTGCCGTGGTGAGCCTTTCACCGAGGAAGGAAGCGTAATCCAGTGAAGTGCTCAGGGCTGGGAGTCAGCCTTCTTAGGTTGTGTTTCCAGTTAGTTCACTGACTTACTTTGTGACCTTGCATGCGATTTAATTTCTGTCAAAGTGACTTGCTTTTACAGACGATATGTTTAGTTATTCTGGGTAGGGGGAGTGACAGTGATCCTTCAATATATGTATTATTATGTTTAGTAAAGAACAGACAGAATGAGAAAGGGCTTGGGCTATGAGACCAATGCAGGTTGCTGAGGGTTTGAGGATGATATGACAAAAAGCACTAGAAGATAATGTTATAATGTGCATCCTTTGCTACCTAGAGGGTTATGTTTCGTTCGGTGTTTCATCGGTCAACAAATTGTGAAACATGCTAAGGATGAGAACTACTTAAGTAAGCGCCCAATAAGTCTGTAACCATATTTGACCAAGGGGGTATGTGGCAAGAAAGGATTTATTTCCAGAAGTGAGCCTCGGTCTAATATTAACCTTAAGTTGAAATGCTGAGAACTAGATAAAGGAGTTGGAAAGTTGACTTCTGCAAGTAAATTTCACAAACCAGTTGCTGAGTCTGGGAACAGACACCCACTGAGAAAGAAACCATCAGAGTCCATAGAAGATTCCAGAAACATGGAAGGGTAGCATCCTTCCCCCGCCATGGGGAATATGGAGGACTCTCAAACCCCACAAAGCTGCAGAGGCACAGCCCCTCTGAGTCGGAGGATAAAATCCAGTCAGCACACTCTAGCTAAGAGGGCCTTCCTTGGAAAGAGATGGTTTAACATATCACAGCTCAAAGAACTGGTGGCATTAATTAGACCACTGCTGGCTTAGAAGACCATTGATTAGTTGACTTTTAAAACTTATTTATTTATTTATTTTATTCTAAAATGATAAATGATTACCTTTCACCAAAGACTTCACCAAAGATTAGTATTCCAGGAAACCAAGAAGAAAATAAATACCTTTAGACATAAAGGAAGATAATTAATAGCTAACATTTACTGAGCACTTAGTATCAGGCACTATATTAAGTGCTTTACAAATTTTATCTCATTGAATTCTAAGATCAATGTTATGAGATTGTTGCTCTCATTATAAAGAATTACCCCCGGAATAACTGAGGAACATCTAAGAAATAAAAAAGATAAGTAACATATCTATTTTATACCCA
Organism: Propithecus coquereli; assembly: GCF_000956105.1. Taxonomy (NCBI): domain Eukaryota; kingdom Metazoa; phylum Chordata; class Mammalia; order Primates; family Indriidae; genus Propithecus; species Propithecus coquereli. The sequence continues at coordinate 676,974 of NW_012148197.1, read as the reverse complement.
CAAAAGTGAGAGAGGAGGGGTTGCTTTGTTTTTTACAATAATTAGGATTGAAAGACAGGAAGTAGACAAATGAACACACTATTTTGGCCCTGGTCTTTATCCAAAAATAGTGTAACCAACTGTCCCAATTTGCTCAGAAGTGTCCTGGCTTCAGCACACAGCCCAGGAAACTCTTCAGTCCTGGGCAAACCAGAATGGTTGGTCATCCCATCTCCCTGATTACTGAGTTCTCAACTACTTGGTGACTAAATACAGATATCTAGGCCCCACGAAGTCTAGGGTAGAGTTTAGCCATCTTTTGTTTTAATAGGTTTCCAGGTGATGCTGATCCCAAGATTAGAAAAATACTAACTTCAACTAAAACGATACAGGTAAAGTGTGAATCATTCTCCCCAGATCTGCATTTAGTTAGAGATTGTGTGTCCACGCCATCTTCTGCCTTCAGCTTAATTCCCATCTGGCTGAGGTGCCAAGACACACGTACTATAACTGCAGATTAAAAGCAAAGACAATGACATCAAGAGCACAAGTATGAAAATAAAAAATGTTAATTAAAAAACTATGGAAGGGGTAAGGGTGTAAGGAGTAAGGTGAGCAAACAGGTATCAGGGGAAGACAAGTGAGAGATACAGCAGTGCCAATAGGCTTGGGAGGGAGGAGCTGCAGAGAAAGGAGATCCATCTAGACCCTGAGCACTTCCCATCCCAGAGACTTCTGCTGCTCCCAAGGCTTCTTTTCTGCTACGTGCAGCAGCCACTTACAGCTTGTGTTTCTCTCAAACTTGGATCATTTTACCAGCTCTTTAATAAGACTAAATAAATGGTGTCAACATCAGACAGCATAGTACATTTTGTTTAGAGAAGTGTACATTCCTTCTTGCTATTAAACTGTGATAACCTTTGGCAAGAAGTGTATATTTCTTTGCTCTGTCTTCTCTGAGAAGAAATTTTCCTTTTTGTTCTCACGTGGTCATTAAAGAAACAAAGGCTACCATATTTAGTGGAAGACAAAAGGGCACGCTTTTAGGAAAATATTGACTTAGAAAACCTTGTCCCTGAGAAAAAGACTGTAATGGAATGAGCCAATGAAAAATCCCTACTGAGATTTACAGGATCTAGAAACATTTTTTTTTTTTTTTCTGACGTTCACATGTCATTTTAAGTTGACCCAGAACTTTAAATCAATACCAATTTTAGCTAGCCACTATGATTTTGGAAATTAGAGTTTAAATCCCACTTTTGTTAAGTAGGAAAAAGTAATCCCATAAAGCCATCCCATTGGGATCCAGTAAAAGGGCATTCTTTTATGAAAGAAACTTCACAGAGAAAAAGCAAATAAACTATCCCCAAAGAAGCCTAAAGGCTGTCTGAATGTTTTGCCGTAAATGTGTGTTATTTTCAAAGTTAGTTAATTTATGAACAGATATAAAAGATAAATTTTACTAGTAGGCTACATAAGCCCGCATCTGTCTCAAAAACAATTCCTCTGTGAAGATCATCCTAATGGCCACAACTGCATGTGCTCAGTCTTTTTTTATATATTTCTCTTTCAGCACTTCCTTAACTCTGCTTTGCCTCTTCATCATTTTGACACATGCTTCCTTCCTAGATTTAAACTGCACTGAGGATAGAGACAGTGTCTCATTCATTCCTCTGTTCATTCACTCATTCATTCTTTTGACCCATATTTACGGAGTGCCTGGTATGTGTCAGGCTTAGTTCTAGGGCCTGGGATACAATGGTGAATAACACAGCCACTGAATTATGTTTACAGGCGTGGGAAGGGAGGATTGGTAATCCAATGAGAAATCATGATGACAAGTGTAAGCTCTGTGGAATGGGTAAACTTATGACTCTAAAGACCTACTCTTGAATGGTCAAGGAAGGATTCTCCGGGAAAATGAGTGTTAAGCAGAGTTATTTATTTGCTCTTCAGGTTAATAATAATTAACCAAGCACTAAGGGGTGTGTAAGGCAATGCCAGCCAAAGACAAAGCATGAGTTAGACCAATAGGGTCCGTCAAGGCACAAGAAGGTCCTGAGTTCATCCAGTAGGGACTCAGGTCTGTGACTTGAATGTGGCCTCAATCAACAACAGGAGTTAAATTAAAATAACAATATTCCACCTAGATCAAAATGTATGTTAAGAAGTGTAAAGTCAAAATTATCCTTTGGATATTTTTAAGGGTTCTAATCACCCTTGGTTTTCTTATGTTTTTTTTTCATAGTCATTGTTACTCAATAGATTAAGAGGCCAAATCGGGGGCGGGGGCGGGGTGGAGAAACTACTAAATTTTTGGTTGAAGATGAATTACATTTGTTTAGCAACAAAAATCCGAAGGACATCAGATGTTTCCTCATCTGTGTTCTATACATGCATGAGTTGAAAGTTGGAATAAACATTTCTTAAGCTCAGCAAATTTTCTCCTCTGAGTCGGCCAGATGTTACGGCTAAACACTAAGCTGGTGGTTAGTAATCAGGCCCTTCTTTGATGGTAATCAGTTTTTACTGATCAGTGAAAGAGTGTTTCCAATAATTTTCCCTTCATTTATGAAATAGAGTATGTGCTTAATTTGCATCAGCTATACATTGGAGCAAGCATTTGCCATTTGCTTATAAAAATAAAGCCTCAACAGCCATTCCACAAACGCATAAAATGGGGTTATTTTATACATTGCAATTCATTTTGTTTGAAGAAGACATTTCTCTGACTGATAAGGATTCTAAAAATATTTTTACGCTGAGGCAATATACACTAGGTTCATAGTACAAAGTAAACAAAAAAAAAAAAAGTGACTCAGAACACCGATAAATATACTCCCAAGTTAATCTTTCCCCATTGTGCTAAGTTTCCTTGGTGTAGAGCTGCAGCTCATTTTGCTTTACTTCTTTCTACAAAATATGATTTTCTGGTGAAGCACTTGTTGCTTTTTCATGGTGCATTAAATAGAAACTCTAAGTAAGTCTAAAATACAGCTGCTTCGGCTCTGATAAGCAGCCAAAATGATCCAAAAAAGGACTACCTTCATTATGATACATCTCTCTTCAGGCAGTAGCTTCCCAGTTGTATAATGCTTAGCATACTGATTATTAAGAAAGTAACAATTATGTCACTTAGTATTAATGTTCAAGAAACAATACCAATACTGATTCTAGGGAACTTAGCCTGAAGCACTGAAAAATGAGCCCAATGTTACCACTACTGAGGAAAAAAAAATAGTGCATTCTGGAGCATTGCTTTACTTTTGAATCTATCAGTGATGCCCACTGAGCTAACATAAATGATCTAAAATGGACCAAATTTTTTTTTTTTGCCACCAGAAACAATTATATTTATTTGGTCTTAAGCTAAGCTTAAGGAAACAGTTAAATATATGTGGTTTAGTTTCATGAGAATAAAGCCAGTCACATGAAACACTATTTTAGAGGATTGTTTCAACAAAATGTCCAAAAAGAGAACATATCTTTTATAATAATGCTTACAACAAATATCTTAATATCTTTAATGGCAATATGATAATGAAAATGCTTACAGTGTGTATTTGTATTATTCTTCTCTTCCTCCCCCCAGTTTAAGTCCATTTAAAAATATTTTTCCTTAGGCATAATGTAATATACTCTAGCAAAAGTCTTCTTTAAATTTTATTTTTCGATTCCACTGGCAGTATTTTATTTTTCCTTACTTATTTAACTTTCTAAAAAAATTTTGATGGGAGCACTTAACATGAGGTCTACACTCCTATCAAAATTTTAAATCCACAATATAGTATTAACTGTAAGCGCAGTGTTGTACAGCATATCATCTAAATCTCATTCATCTTTTAATTTAATGAAAAGTTTCAGACTCCCAACATATGCAGGCAAAATTATATTAATGCCCTGGACTATGACTCAATCATATTTCCAAGGATGCAGTAGACTTTAGCATATTTCCTTCAATTTTATAATTTCACTAGAAAAAAAACAATAAGGGCTTCATTCTATCACTTTTTTTGCTGAATAACTACTGGTGATTGTTACAAATTTAGGAGTTGGATAGGAACAGAAATCCTGTACTAGAACTATATAACTTTTTCCCTCTTGTACCTGACTTTAAACCCCAGCAAACCTCAGCACAACTGAGGTATGACTTGAGTGAGGTATGAAAGGTCAAGGGCAGGTGTCTGAATACTAGAAACTTACGGCTCATTGGTCATTGAGGTGATGTTGCACTAACATAGGAGACAAGGTTGCATTTGAGCTAAGAGCTTAGTTTTACAAATGCTAGCTTTTTTCCATCATATTCAAAAGGTTATCTTTCAAGAAAAGTCAAACAAGTTGAGAACAGTACCATGTTATTCTTGGAGGCACAGGCCCATTCCATGAACTGAAAATTCTCTCAACAAGAATAATAGCAATGTTTTTACATTAAGAGGTCAGCACTAAAATCAGGTAAGGCACCTTTGGATTTCATTAATTGTTCCATATTTCTGTAACTTTAAGGTACCACATAACTCACCACAATTAATGTTTACCCCAAATATTAAACTGAACTAAGAGTAAAGGCTGTAACTTGGGGCATTTATTAATTCAGTGTAAAGCTCTGTCTTCTTAGTAGGGTTCTATTTTTTTGAAGACATATGAGTGGAAATGTAAGTTATACTCATCTCACTATTTTTAAAAAAAGTTCATAATATAAATAGTATATATTAATGTAAGGATTATGAAATTTATATTCTTTACCCCCTAATTAGTAAAATCCTTAAACATTATGCACAATCACTCTCCAATGCGTCTTCGTCAACTGCAGTATCTGGTTGTATGTATTTATATAGGTATGGAGATTTCTAATACTTAAAGCTAAATAAATTGTCCTTCCAGAAAGTGTCTATTCCAACAACATAGAGACATCTAGATATATCTAAATAGACTTATGAAAGCATATGCTAATCACTCATTTTTTTAAATCTTACGTTAGCTTTTTCTGAATGACTTGATTCTAGTCTTCCAGGATTATATTATCTCTTGCTTCTCCTCTTTTGACTTTGGCCTTGGCCACGTGTCCCTTCTACCACCAACCCCACATGATGGCTTTGCTAACATGGAGTTATCATTAATCTGGTTATAGCTGGCTTCTGTGTATACATATGTGTGCATGTGTGTGTGTGGGGGCATATGTCTTTACATCTTTATATTTGTTTTCCTCACAAATAACTTTAACATGCAAAAAAAAAAAATGATACAACACCCCAGAAAGTCTCAAATTTTGGTGGTTGATCAGTGGCATTAATTTATCCCTAGTAGATATGAATAAAATACTACACTGAGGTTTAAAAAAAAAGTGCAGAGCTAGCAAAGCCCATTTGAGGAACTAACTCACATAAGAAATTATTTCAAAAAGGCATGTTCAAAACTAGGCAAGATCAAATACAACAAAATATTTTAAACACATCACTTCCTAAAATTGTCATTTACTGTTGCATATAATAAAAGGCACCATTTTTTAAGATTGGAGGATTCCGATTTGTTGAGGAGAAGAGAATATTTATAACCAAAATGTCTGGTATATATTAATACTAGGGCTTAGAATCTAAGGGCTGGATGCCTAAAGAGAAATCTGTGTATCTGAGAAAGAGAAAGTAAGCTAGTTGGGCTTTAGGTGATTAGGTGATTGGCGGGGAGGTACCGATTGAGAAATTCAAAAGGGATCAGTAGGTACCACTTCTGACGCAGGTGCAAAGGTTTTAAAGGACAACAACCCTATGAACACAATGGTATGGTCAATGTTTCTTGCCATACTATGCGAGGAAAACCAATATAGAATGTATGTGTTAGATATTTATGGAATGAGATACAGAAGAGAGTCTTGCAAGATCCAGCAACAGCCTAGATAAGGAAGGATAAAGAAGATGAAGGGTTTGATAATTATTCCCAAAATCTCAGATTTTCTTGGGCAGAAAGCATGTGGCCAGCAAGTTAATGCTAACACAGCAAAACGGTATCAGAGGAAAGTAGATAATTTACAAAGTCCATGAATTCTTCTGAAAAATATTTAATTTTAGAAATAAGAAGATATTTCATCTGCAATACCCTATGGGAAATCATGGGACTTTGGAGAGAACAGGTTTCCAGGATGTCTTTGCAGACTATATTTGAAACTTGTATCACATAGAAGACTTTGTTTATTGAAAACTCCTTAAGCGATGCCTGACGGTAATGGGGCACCTGCCCAAGATCAAGGAAGTGCAGGGGAACCGCTGGGGGCTACCTGAAGTATGGGAAGACAGAGGCCAGGTATCCTTCCTGGACCTCATTCTCAGAACTTCACCTGTAAAGAAAGAACCACCTCACAACTTTGTCCTTCGATTTTAGGCTCTGCGATGTGATGCATGATTCGTGAAACAGTGTCACTCTTTACCCCCTGCATTGTGGTGACTCAGGGTGTCCAGCTGACCATGACAACAAAACCTCTGTGCTCGCCATCAGTGAACTTGCATCACTAAGAAGCTATTTCTAATGACCTTCAAAGTGTCTACCCTCAGTGGTAAATTACAGAAGTAATCAATATCATAGTAAAACTGTCTAGTCCTAGTATATCAGAGTGACTCTGAATTAATAGTTGTTCTTTATTGATTATCCTATCCTGAAAATGGAGAATTTGGGAAATAACTGACTGCCTTAGTTCCAGTCAAGTTATTGAGAAATGAAAAGTATAAAGCACTCCAGCTAACTGGGCCTCAAATATAAATCTTTTCCAAGGTGCAGTCTATTACTCACAGCTTGTCAGTCGTACCTCAGCTGAAGGATTTATGCAACGTCTTCTTGGCACGGGGCAATCTACTATAATTACCTACACTCGGAATTGCTCTCAAATAGCACAAATAGTGGGTGACACTTATGAATCACAATTAGTATGGTCGCCAATCATGCCCCGAGTAAATTGATCTGCAGTTTATCTGTATACCAGCACATCGGGACCTGACTTAGAACAATAGTATGGATTTATCCATTAATGCTGGTTAGGTCACTTTTACATTTGCATAATATTTTTTGAAAAATCTAATTTTCTTTCCGTAAAGGTGACAGCTAAGTCAACCATAACCTTTTATTTTAAAACTCCTTGCCAGTCCCACTCTGCTGCTTACTTTGTAACTCTTGGTAGCTTTCTTCTCCTTTGCCTGCCTGTTGTTCCAGGATCTTCTGCATACATGCTTACAGCTCAACTCAGAGCAGATACCGCGTGTCCCTAGAGCCTTGCTTTTACACTGACCATAGGTCCACAAGCATTTATCAACTCATATTATCAGTTGTAACTGACTGAAGGATTCCTGAGAGAATGGTGGTTATGCTTCCAGAAGCAAACATACTATCAACAAAAATTTCCTGGCTTTGGAGGCTGTAGGATTTCAGAACTGCATTATACTGTTTCTAATTTCTAAAGACAAAGAGGAAAAAACTCAATTTTCTCATTTTTTGGCCAGATAGTAATAAAATTTTTTCTTTAAAGGAAATCCTGTCATTTGTGGCAACATGGATGAACCTGGAGGATATCACGTTAAGTGAAGTAAGCTAGGCAGTGAAAGACAAATAATGCAAGATCTCACTTATGTGTGGGGTCTAAAAAAATCAGACTCATAGAAGTAGAGTAGAATGGTGATTACCAGAGGCTGAAGGGGGTGGGTGGGGGTGGATGGGGAAAGGGGAGACATTGGCTAAAGGACAGAAAGGTATAGTTAGACAGGAGGAACAACTTCTGGTGTTCTATTGCACAGCATGGTAATAATGGTTAATAATAATGTATATTTCAAAAAAAGCTTAAAAAGTAGATTTTAAATGTTTTCACCACAAAGAAATGTGAAGTGATGAATATGTTAATTAGCCTGATTTGATCATTCTACAATATATACATGTGTCCAAACATCACATTGTACCCCAGAAATATATGCAATTATTATTTTTCAAATAAAAATAAAATAAAACTTAAAAAATATTTTAACAGGTATAGTGGGGTGGGGAGGGGAGGGAGAGAAGAAGACTGACTGTCTGTCTCAAGCAGGACCCAGAAGAGGTCAGAAAAATAACCTTTCTGCAAATTGAAGATGTGTCTCCATGTGCTAGTTTCTAATCAGTCTATATTAAAGAATTAACTTTGAAGCTCTTTGCTCACATATATTACATAGCAGAGTGCATGTCCCCCCAAATCAATATTTGTTACATTTTACACTACAAGAAAATTAAACTGCTTTTCAAAATCAGAGTCTATAAACCAGTACCTAATATAAAATTACTTACTGACAATTTTACTACAGCATGCCTTTGCAATTGCCTCTAAACTGATAATTTTCTTCTAAAGTAGAGGAAAAAAGGAAGGCGGAGAAAATAAAGAGGTTAATGAAATGGAATGTAAATTCCAAAAGTTTAAAACAACTTTTCTTAAACTTTACAAAAGTAATACTGCTCATGTATTGAAGACTGGTCCCATGCTGTAAACATAATCACTGTTGACATGGAAGAAATCATACTTTGTCTTTGAAATGATCATATCCTATGTGAAGAAGCACTTAAGAACAATAGCAACAATTTACATATTTTAGTGCTTTTCATTTCAATGATTTTTCATGGTGCTTTGCAAACTTTAAAGGATGCTGAGCAATTTCAACTCAAAAGCATATGTAACTAGAGGAACAAAAAAGCAGGTTTCTTAAATCCAGCGAGGAAATGAACATGCAATCATTTGCTAGAATTTTAAGGCGAATGCAGGAGAAAGCATATCAAAGGTTAGCATATTAATTTATTTCAGCATGCATACAGAACTGCATATTTTATTGAGTGAGGAGTCCTTGGGTGGCACCTGAGTCCTTGTTGAGAATACAATTGACATGGCATTTTTAGATATTTAGGTCTAGGGGAAAAGTCTGGGCCATTCTCTGCCCTTTAGTTCACCCTGCATCCTCTACACAGCTCATGCTCTATATGACTTTTTCAAGCTCTGAAGCTTGAAAAAGGCAACTGTGGTTGCCTGAGGATCAAGCCAGGCTCGAAGAAGAAGGTAGGTTCACAAGGTTTGCTTTCTAGCTCACAGCAAGGTCAAATTCTCTGTTATTCAAGAAGCAAGGGATGGCAGGGTGAAGTGGAGCATGCCTGTCACACCAGCTACTTGAGAGGCTGAGGCGGGAGGACCACTTGAGCCCAGGAGTTCAAGGATACATTGTGCTATGATTGTGCTATGAATAGCCACAGCACTCCAGCCTGGGTGACATAGTGAGACCTCATCTCTTAAAAATAAACAGCTGGGTGTGGCGGTGGCTCATGCCTGTAATCCCAGCACTTTGGGAGGCTGAGGTGAAAGGATTGCTTGAGCCCAGGAGTTTGAGGCTGCAGTGAGCTATGATCCCCCCACTGCACTCCAGAACCTGGGTAACAGAGTGAGACTCTGTCTCTAATAAATAAATAAATAAATAACGAGAAGCAAGGGGACTTCCGTTGGCCTCTTGTCTCTAAGTATGCTTGGGGTATAATTCACTCTTAGAAGCCCTAAGATGCCTTTTGGGAATTCTCCAATCCTGCAAAGAAGACAACATGGTGGTGAAGGGGAGGGGCTTTGCATTCAGTGACTTGGTTCATCGTTGACTCTGCTACTTCTAGCTCTTCGTTATGTAAAAATCTTTAAGCCTTAGCCTTTTCATGAATAAACTGGGAAACACACACTGGACCACTTCTTTCTTAGGTCTCTGTAAAAATCAATTTAATTAATATCTGTGTGACACTGATTACACTATCCAGCACATAAAAGAATCCAACAAATGCCAGCTTTTATTAAATGTTATCTCAGCATTTTTTTTCCTTTTATCTCTCTGGCAAGATGAAAGAGGGGGTCATTACTTAAAGAGGGCATCTACCACACTGCAGTACTTCTCATATGTTACTTCTACACTTAATGCTATTATCTATTCTAGTCAATATTCTATTTGTGAGATGATGATCCAGGAATCAGAAAATATGAAGTTCTAGACCTGTCTCCCCAAGAGCAGCCTACCTGCCTGGCACAATGGAATTTACAGTTGGTTTGGGGTAAGTTCATTTGACCTCGTCTCATTGATAACTGAAAATTAAGATTTCACTTTATTTTTTAAACACTGAGTTTAATAGAAGGGAATTCTAGGAATGAGGTATTTAGGAAAATATCATGTTCACTTCAAACCCAGGTTTTCTTTGTAGATTCTGCCACTGAAATCTAAAAATCAAGGCCATACTTACTAAATCTGAAATCTGACATTAAAGCAAGTTATGGCCATAGGAAAACAAAAAGTTATATTGATTTTGTAGCACAGAAATAAAATCTTTCTTATAAGCTCACAGCATATCCCAAACTGCCTGATGCAAACTTTAGGCATTTTTGTCCTGTTGACTGAGAGTAACAATCGTTAATGAGGTTTCCCATAAAAGTTAAATAGTGTGTCCTTCAACACTGACATAGGAATGCTGATCTCTTTTCTAGTCACACAGCTACTATGTGCCACAAGTAACCCAAGTGGGGTACATCTGGGGAAGATATTGAATAAAGCATATGGTCCTCAGGATGTTAGGTCTGGAACAGGAGGTAAGCTTGCAAACATATTATGATGTAGCCAGAGAGGTGTTATAGTGGGCATAACATACAGTGGGCCACATTAGCACAAAAACAGGATGAGATCACCTCTCTGGGAGGCAAGAGGGACTTATCTTCCTGAGGGGACACTTGAGCTATATCTTACAGATCAATGGGAGGGGACCAGTTAAATTCAGGGAGAAACAAAAGAGAGAGAAGCTGTGAAAATAGAATAGAAATCCTATGTTTTTCAAAATGGCTAGAACTCAGGGCTCGGTGATGGAGGAAGAAACAGGTGAGGTTTTGGCTTTGAAAGAAATGCAGCAGTCAGATCACTGAGAGCCCCACATTAAAAATTAAACCTGCAAACAAGAACACAGGAAATTAGAAAATGATGACACAATTAGGAAATGCCAGTAGGTTAAAAAAAAAAAAAAAAAGGTGAAGTCAACATTAGCACTGCAGAGACAGCTAAGTGCTCAACTTCCATAGCATTTGAAGAGAAATGGCAGGTGTCCAGGGTGACCCTTTCATGCTCAGGAGAAAAGGAATAAAATATAATCCTTGACATTTTTAAGACAACAAGGCCTATATGTGTAGATAAATGTACCTATTAACATGGGGAATTTTCCACTCACATACAAAAGTTTATATTATCATCAAGACACTCAGGATAATATACAGGTGTATATAATAGGTATATAAATAGAACATATATATTTATGGACAGATAGATAGATGATATCTCAGAACAAGAAGGGGGAGGGGTATATACTCAAACCAGAAGTTGAACTGGGGAAAGAAATAAACCTGGATATATTGGTCAAGATTGTCTTCCTCAAAACCTCAGTGGTAGCACTTCCTAACACTTCCTTTTCAAGGACCTTTTTCACCTTCCTCTCCCTCTACTCTGAACCTCTGCACCTCAGTCAGCTGCCCTATTGCCTCTTTTTTACTCCTTTTTGAGTCTGCAAATCAAAGTCATCTCAAAGTTAGCTTATGCGACTCTCTGCCTATTGAACACAAACAACGCAACATGAGCAGATTAGCAATTCTAGGAACACATTCAGTGACTGTAGCTGAACTGCCATATCCATGAACCTATTATTTGAGATCAGGGAATTAATGCCTGGAAATGGGAAAAAAAAAAGGGGGGGGGGGAAATACTTATGAAATTACTGCTTATAAGAACAGTAACTGGATCTAATTTAGAACTATAGAACTTTAATCCTGGAGGGGGCCTTGGAAATTATCCTGTCAAAGCCCCTGAAGATGTTAATAATTCAAATAAAAACTTTAACTTCCCATTTCCTTTTTCTTTTCCTACATAAAATGCACATGCAGCCCTTCTCAAGTCAGCTTCTCCAGCCTACGTGAAGTGTCTATAGGCAGCGTAAACGGTAGAGTCTACAGTGCCTGCATTCAGACAGAAAATCTCTACAATGAAGCTGCCTTCTCAGTCCTCCCTGGAGTCCCTCCTACCTCTGCCGATCGTGGACTAGTCTAGGAGTTAAGGAGTTGACCCGCAGGGCTCAAGGGATACAACACAGAATGACTATCGGCTAGAAAGAGATGAGCAAGGAGAGTTAGAGATGTGAGCCCTGCAAGTGTAGATAGGAGTAATCAAGCCATGTTTGCTGAACTTCAGACCAAGGGAGGTTATTCTGCTCTGATCCTCAGAGGCTGAACAAGAATAGAAGTGTCTGCCGCTTCTCACTGCTCCCATAGATCTCAGTAACATAAAACTCGAGGCAACCTGCAATAATGCTTCCCAACACCTGAGTTCTCTGTTACTGATTCATCGTGCTGCTTCAAGCTTCAACCTTCTGTGGGTGCCTCAGAGTAGACTCAAAGGCCCGGATGCCCTCTTTACAATCTGCTGACAGACTGAGCAGGGCCTGTGCCCTACAATCTCCAATCTTGCATCATCCTCAGTGTAAATTCACAGACTCACGAACTCCACTGTCTACATGAACCAGGTTTCAAACAGGCACCGCTTATATGTATTCATGAACATGCGTGTACCTATATGGAGAAGCAGAAACAACGTAGAAACAGAGCCCTGGCATCTAGAGCTTGGTCCAAAAGGTTCAATTTCCACGTGGGGAATTATTTAGTCGGTTTTTCTTGTTTAGCTAATTAGAGGTATCTGTCATAATATAAACATCTATCTGTAGAACAAGGGAGTCATAAAGGGTTTGAAGTAGAATCTTCGCAAGGTAAAAAGTGCCACAGAGCAATTAGAGTATATTTTTTACAAGCACTATTAAACCAGTTGTGGAAGTTAAGTCTGGAAAACCAATTTTACATCTCTTTGGAAGTGCTCTTGTTTATTTGCCTGGGGTGCAGTGTTAGTGCTCACAGTTTGCAGTATTCAGTCTCCCACTCCTTATCAAGCCCCTAAAACAAAATTGTCAGCTTATCAGTAGCAATTTGAAAGCCCACGTATAGCAGGAAAGATTGGGAAGTTTGAATAAAGGAAAAGAAAAGCGATCCATTTCTCAAGACAGTGTCTGGGATGCCCCCAACAGCAGGAAAGGCCAGTTCTGAACACAAAGCACTAGGAAGATTAACCCAATCGGTGTAAAATTAAGTGGAATTCTCATTCCTTTGCCTCAGCATTTGGTGATTTCTCATTGCAAAACAAACATACCACCCCAGTATCTATCTAGCATATTTTTAACTAAATATCACACATATTTTGTAACTAAACGTAGTCAATGAGTGAAGACTTGATACTATCAGGACAGGAGTCCCTCATACAGGGGCCAATTTGTAATCACCAAAGGGAAGGCATCTCAGCTGTGTGGAAGGCCACTTACTGGGATGCCTTGATATGTATTTCTGCCTTGGAGAAGAGGCTGCATTGTGATTTTCAACCAGGGTGACACTCTTCTATGAGGTGCAAGAAAATGGGTGTGCATGGTTTTTGGTTGTCACAATGACTGCAAGATGTTCCTGGAATTTGGTGTCCAGGGTGCCAAGCATCCTGAAGTGTGCAATTTAGTCCTGCACAATGAAGTACTTAGGGGAGCACCTTCCTTGATGCAAATTTCTCACCATGGTGGAGCCCAGGTGGACTCCCAGGTGGATGTTTCTCATGAATGTTGCCGTAAAGTTTAGCATCCTTCACACTTACTGAGAATGAAAAAAATTTAGAGATACAATGTCAGTAAGCACATACCTGTCTTCCACTAGACATTAAGCTATGTTTCTCCATCACAGAGGAAATATATTTCTGAGATAAAGTTATTGGTGGAACAAAAGAAATAACAGTAGAGAATTACTTCAGCACATCTTTCTACAAAAAATGCTCTGATTCAATAAAATGAGATTCTTCTTTCAGAATTCAAAAAAAAAATCTGTTCTTTAAAGCATATTGTTGAACGTTGCACATTACATGTCTATCACAAACTCTGTGTTCAGGTATAAATGAATCTTTCTTTCAAAATGCTGAAAGGCAATGCTTTTCACTATAATGGCTTAATTTATGGAAGAACAGAATGTGAGGCCAAAATTTGGATCAAATTTACTGCCTTCACAGATATTAGAATCTTCTATTCTTTTGTTCCCCTTTAGCAGATATTATTCATCCACTTCAAATGCCCAAGGTTCAGTCCACTATTGACACCAAGAAATAAACAATGATACAAATGTGAAGTGCTAACCTTTCCCTAGGGTATCTGTTTTAATAGGGATCAAATCCTTGAGTTAAAGCGAATTTCAGTGAGTGAGAAGAATTTCAAATGACAGTAGGGCCTTTCCAGAGCTCTGAAATTCCTGCCACATAATCCATATTGACTTACTCTGCCTACCCTCAGAAGTAAAAGTAGCTGACAGCTTCTTCTATAGGAGGAAAAAATGATGTCTTTCCCGCAATGGGGACCACAATGGCCTACAGAGTCGCCCGCAGAGTCCATCAGCTATCACTGAGAAAGGATGATTCTTCCAGAGAAAAATCTCACTCTAGGAGTCAGGGTAGATGGCAGTACCTCCTGGGGGCTGAGTCCAAATCGCCTACATTGTGGTGGTTCCTGATCTTCCGACCTATTAGTGTCTGTCTTTTCAAATGGCAAAAAAAATTCTGGACCCCCTCATGTGCTGTAACTTTAGAAACTATTGATTGAGATATAATACACAATGACTAAACAAACAAAAAGCTAGCATGTATTCAGGAATAAAATGAAATGATTCTGTATTTTATCAATCACAAAAGCACCTTCATGCATTTGAAAACTAGTAGATATATGTGAGAAATAACACTTTTTCAGTTTATAGAAACCACTTGGTATACTTATGGATTTTAACTCATCCCTTGGAATTAACTTAGGAGTTCCTGAAGATCTGTATTATGGGATTGTGCTGGAGTCACATTCAGGCTTTGTAGTAGCCAAGTGGAGCACAGACCCTTTCGGTAGCAACAAAGGTTGTTAACATTAACTTAAATCAGGGAACAGAAATCTAAATATGTATGAATTTCATTATGCTTTTATTTATAATAACAATAGTTACTTTAATTTTAGTTTTTATTAAATTAAAAATTAGCTATATTCCAGCCCTTTCTAGACTTCCTCCCATGTAGTAGTATGATGAGCTTTGCTCCTAACATTACTTACTGGTACTCTGGTTCTAAGTGTAGAGAAAAAGAGCATTCTGTAACATTTTGGAAGAAAGGGCACCCTTTGACAGCTCTTTTTCCAATGCCCCCTGCTACTCATCCATATGTATCATTTACTCCCAGTGGGAATAAGTGATTAATTATTCATCTCTTTTAGCTGGCTAAGTGGTTTTCATTTTCAAGGCAACATAGAGGAAAGGCTACAGCTATCACACTTCATGGGTGGAAGTACCAGGACTGTACCTGTAAGGAAGGAAAAGAAAACGAGAGATGGCTTAGCTGATTGCCAAGATTCTAAATTAGACGGAATACCCCAAACTAACTTATGTTCTCTTCGTTATTAATATCCTCCCTTTGACTCTAATTTGAATATTTCCAGGCTAATTGATATTCTAGGTAAAAAACGGGGGAGAAAATTCTTTTTTCCTCCAAAAAATCTTCATTAGGAAGAATGGAAAAATTGAAAGTATCTAATAATATGCCTAATCTGTCACAGGAACATTAAAGGTAAAAGTGTCAGAAGTTTTGTACAATGCTTAACAGAGCATGCCAGCTTTCAAGGAAGTCCCAGGGTCCCCAAGGAGCTTACCACCCCATCAGTCTGCTCCTTCTACCACATTCTTGAATTCCTTTCAGCCCGGGATATTAAAATATATCCCAGTTATTATTGTGTTACAGACAATAAGCACGACCAGGAAGACATTAATATCTTGCTGATTATTTCACACACACACAAACACACACATGCATGCACGTACGTGTGAAAAACTAACAATGGTGTTAAGCAAGTTATGATAGAATGATGCCAAAAGGGAGCTGTATAAATATTCACTGAGGTGACATGGAACATGTTCCCCCAGCACTAAGTAATAAGACATCGTGGTTAGGAGAGTAACAAGGTCTCTTGCTTCCTCAATCAGGAGGAAGTTGGGGCAAGGAACATTCCATCATGCTCTGTATGAGCCACTGCCAAAGCCAACCAGAGTGGAAACAGGGACTCCCAATGTTCGTACTCAGACTCTTTAAGTGGCTTAAAAACAAGGGGGTGGGTTATCTAAAAAGTGTTTATTCTTCTAAATTCAGATCCCGAATGAAAGAAAGGGTAAAAAGGGAAGACAGTTGAAACTCACGGGGGAGCTGACAATTTAAAGTTAATGTTGTACAACCTGCTGAATCCATCTGATCATTAATTCACAAACCTCAGCGGTAGGTATGACAGCTACTCTGCCCAAAGGCTCAGTCATGCCTCAGCACTACCCCAGTAATTGTCTTTCGATAAAAGACAGCCTGGCCCATAAATGTCGCAGCCATCACTGGCATGAGTCAGGCCTGTAGGTCCACAGGTCCTGTGGGGATGACAGGAGAGAACACGTTTCTGGAACTCCTCACCCACACTGACAGGTGCCCTTTCAACACTGCAACTCTGCAACGGGCTGACTGCTCCTCTCCCCAACAGCACAGTAATCAAACCTTTCCCAAAGATATCAATTAGATTCTACGGTGGCTTTCCTGAGCTCCTTAGCGGCTCACGTTACAATGTAGCCAGTGGTAGTAGATTGCAACTGTCTATTCATAAGTGCTGTACTGGGCTTTTCCTTTTCTTTTCTTTTCTAAATTTAAAACATACATAAGCAACAGCTCATCTTCTGTGTAAAGAGCACAGCATTTGCCTGACACAAAATCTGAAGCATCTCAGCTTTGACTTGCATAAAGAGCCCTGCTGAGCTCCTGAAGATGGCATGTCAAATACGCTGTTTGAAGTGCATATTGCAGATTAACATTAGCTGTGAAACGTCATCAAACTACTGCATACTGTATTTTTTGAGATGGCTTGTTTACCATAGAAAGAACCTAGCAGGTCTTCTGACCTAGGATAGATTGGGAAACATAAAATCTATGTGGTCCTCTACTTATTCAGAACCAACTTACTCTTAGAATGCATATCATAACATTACAATCAAAATTACAGTTAAAAGACTTTTCTGGACTTTCATGCTCAGTATGCTCATCAGAAACAACAGAACTGATTAAGAGTATGCTAGAAATACTGTCAGAGAAAATAAAGCCTAAGAGAATTATTATAGAGCATGTCAAAATCACACTGACATACAGACCACACAAACTGGAAGGGAGTGGCTAGAATTTAAGGGAGAAAACAGAATGGAAATAAGAGAAAAGAAAGGTAGGGGAGAGATATCCTCTAGTGGACTTAAATCCATAGGAACAAAGCAGGTAGTGTTTGTTTTTGAAAAGACCTAGCAAGGGAGCAATTTTGAGACATACACACAATCATTGGAGAGAAACTATAAAATTCAATAAAAATAATGTATTCTCAGAACTCTACATCCAATGACGAACACAGTGAAATAGAGTCCGTCATCCATGTACTGCGGGCAGTGAGGCCACACACCCTGCACCCTTCTGATTTCAGGTGGAGAATACCCGTGAGTCACCTTCCTTCCATCCTGCCTTGCTTTCTTCTGTTACTCCTGGGCATTTTATGTTTCTTTTTTCCCTTTTTTTTTGGCAGTACTTGCAAAACTGTAACCTGCAAAACAATGCTCTATTCTTGCAAGGCAGCCAACTCTGTAGTCCTCCTCAGTCTGCAAATGAGGATCCAAAGATTGGAAGTTTAGAGAGTAATTAAATAACCTTTCTTGTTTTCTTTCCTCTCTCTTTTACACATTGGCTTTCTCTCTAGAGGAGAAGTGAATGCTGATAGCGGCCCCTCTGTATTCTCCTAGACATCTAGGAAAAGCATTGCAATATAAGCTGTGAACCACTACCAACAGGACCAACTTTTGTTGGATTCCCCTTGGAATCACCATGGTAGTAGTTCAGAAACCAGGACATAAAATCCTTATGGAGCAACAATCATGTGCCTGGCCTCATGTCTGCCCAACCAGCTAGGTGACATCATCCAGAGCACCAGGGATTGGCTGAAATGGGTTTAAAACTAACCAAGCTTGTTTCTAGTTCTGGTCGTAATTATAGCCAATGATGTTAGAAACTGTGTTTTTAAGTGAATCTGTTGAGAACATGTAGGCTATGGGGGAGTGTGTTTATTTTTATTTGCTATTTTAATTGTGATATCTTTTACACTGAATATGTCTCTATCTGCTTCAGAGATAATATATTTTGCCACAAATTGGTTTGAAATATTGATAGAAAGTATCAACCACCACAAATTAACTTTTCTCTTTGCAAAAATATAGCCCTGAAGAAATTGTTCTTAGGCTAGGGTACCATGTTATATTTATTTATTGTGTGAATGTTTATATGTCACCATGCATTATTTTATTACAGAATTTATAATATTAATGCTTCTCACCTAAAGGGAGAAAAAATATGTGTATTACTTCCCAGCAGTAGCTTCTTATATTCTAGTTTACTATTAGAACTAGTGAACTAGAATTATCAACCAAAAAATTTTCTTTTTCACAACTTTTTATTCTTTGTTACAGAAAATTTGCAAAGTTCATGATAGCTCTAAAAAAATAGAATATTATCACCAAATTTGTAGTCCAGAAAGTCAGAATACCTCAATAAACAGTATTTTAAAATGCCCATTTTTCAATATTCTCTAAAATGTAGCGACTTTAATCCACTGCAGTTTGTTAGGAAAAGAATAATCCTTTGTCATTTGACTTTGCATTTCTTTCATTACTACTGAAGTTGAAAAATTTCTCAGTGACTGTTGGCCTCCTGGCATTTTGAGGGGGGTGTGTGGGTAATATCAGGTTATGGCCTTTATCTTTTTTCCCTGGGAATGTTCACCTTTCATTATTATTATTGCTATTATTATTATTAATTACAGAATTTAATATATTATGCAAATCATCTCTGTCAGATCTGTTACAAATATTATTTGCGGTTTTTATGTTTTGTTATACTGCTTTACTACTTAAGTATGAAATATTTAATGAATTCTGTCTGAAAATAAAATGAGATTCCTAGTATGATGGTAGATAGTGTCACAAGAAACCTCTCCTAGGAAAAGTACTTACTAAATATTCTTAAAGCAGCACAAGTCAAAGATTAACAAGTAAAATTCAAGGAAATTTTAAAAAGTTAAAGAAATAAAGATTCTGTATTATAACACAAAGAGGTAGAGGGCAGTGAATCTCTTAGAGTAAAATCTAAAACTGACCATTTCCAACAGGTGTAAGATGAAATTATAGTATGACTGAAATACCTTATCAAAGATATAAGTAGCTGGGAAAATGTGAATTGCAATATATTATTAATAAGAATTTAAAGTTAAAACAATCAAAGAGAAAATACACTTAAAAATAATCCAGGACCAAAAAACTTAAACAATGAAAAAGTATGTGAGAAGTTGAGATATTTGAAGAATAAAGAATGATTCAGTGTGCAATAATAACCATTCTGAAAAAAATAGTATGGTTGATCAAAGATTTCAAAACTGAAAAAGAAATAGAACTAAAAATAGCATCTTTTATTCCCAGATAATATATAACAACCAGAAACTGAATCCAACTGGGAGTCTCATTTTAAAGTAACAATACAAATAAAGAACAGTATCATATGTACTTTTAAGAAGTAAATTTAGATAGTCTATCAAGGAATATAAATCTGACTTCTTTGTGTTCCTCTATGAAAAAGCGAAAGTATAAAAATAAACAACGTATACTTAAAACTAAGGTATTGTTAGTTTTCATTCATGCATGAAAACAAGAGAGCCTTATACCTTGAAAGATTTAGAAAACTCACTAAAGACATTTACTACAACACCTGCTGGAGAGTCTATACCAAGCATTACACTCATTACCATAGTAAATACTAATAATTTGAAGATAGAAGTAAAGAACTCTGCTGATTACTGCTAATAATATTAATTAATTTAAATAATTCTTAATATAGATTAATTATGAATGAAAGAAGATATAGGATGAAAATGGCATATAAAGCCCAAATTGGCAAAGTTCCCTATTGTTTATGAAAAGATAAGAATATGCAGAATTAGAAAGGTCACATATTTTGCAATAGGTATTGATGATTAAATATTGAGTAAATTTATAAATCATTTAAAGATAGAAGAACATATGGCAAATTCCACACAAAAATGAAAAGATAAGAGAAATCTTAAACTACAAAAAATCAGAAGAGATCAAAAAATAGAAACTATTACATTAAACATGATACTGTCTCCCTCACCTCATTTAAAAGGCAGAGATTCTCAGATTATGTTGAAAAAAATCCCAACGATTGGCTGCTTACAAAGCAATATGTCATTAAAAGGCTAAAAATGAGATATTCAACAAAGATCTATCAATCAAAACTGAACAAAAGAATAGTATGGTTGATAATATTAACTAAAATAGAATTTAAGGCAATATGTACTGCATTAGATTAAAGAAGATTATCATACCATTATAAAAAGACAACCAATCAGAAGGAAATCACAACATTATATTTTCATCCAGAAAATATCATACTTTAAAACACTTTGACATTATCAAGTCATATACTATGAGCCAGGCACTACACTGAACACTGTGAATGCAGACATGAATAAGACCCTACCCTGAAAATCCCACAGTCTAGGAGAGAAGAAAGGCATCTAAACAGATAACTGCCCTATACTGATGTTCTTTAACTTATGGTGGGGTTATGTCCCAAAAAATCAATCATAATTTGATACTATGGTAAGTTGTAAATGAATTTAACAGGCTAGGTGCTGTGGCTCAGGCCTGTAATCCTAGCACTCTGGGAGGCCAAGGTGGGAAGATTGCTTGAAGTCAGGAGTTTGAGACCATCCTGAACAAGAGCAAGATCTCATCTCTACTAAAAATGGAAAAAATTAGCTGGGCATGGTGGTGCACACCTATAGTCCCAGCTACTTGGGGGCTGAGGCAGGAGGGTTGCTTGAGCCCAGGAGTTTGAGGTTGCAGTGAGCTATGATGATGCCATGGCACTCTAGACAGCATGCCAGAGCAAGCAAGATTCTTTCTCAAAAAAAAAAAAAAAAAGAAAGAAAGAAAGAAAAGAAAAGAAAATGCATTTAATACATCTAACATACTGAAAGATATGCTAGATGTATTAGTCTAGCCTACTGTGAACATGCTCAGAACACTTACATTAGCATACAGTTAGGCAAAATCATCTAACACAAAGCCTACCTTATAGTAAAATATTAAGTCTCTCGTGTCACTTATTGAATACCATACTGAAAGTGAAAAACAAAATGATTTTCCACTATTAATGTACAAAGCTGAAAACACACTGGGCCTGAAGAATATTTGAAGCAGTTAACTAAAATTAATTGCTGGATGATGGGGATGCTACAGGGACAGGGTCATCAATTTCTCTCTCTTCTGATGAGGCTGAAGAATCGCTAGTAGAAGGTGCTGGTGCATTCGCACTTGGTGGTGGTTTAGCAGGCATAGTGTTCTTTAGGAAGATACCAAGTTTTAACTCTAGTTTGTTTCTTTTTTTTTATTATATATTTTTCTATAGCAAGGAAGAGCCTCCTGTATCTACCTATCCCGTCGGCCCTTGCAAATCTCTTGTAATTGATGTTCATTTCCTCTAACATCCTTACACCACCGCTGATCTTACCAAACACCTCCACCGGTTTCTTTACTGTAAACTTTCTTGGTGCTTCAGGTATCTCTTCTTCTACCTTTGCCTCAACTTTTTTACTTTTCTTTCTCCAGTTTGATCAATTCCTCATTGGAAAACTCTTCAGACTCAATGCCAACAAGCTCATAAAATCTTCATCAATGTTCAATTCTAGCTGTTCCCCAAGCACTAATACCTTGTGACCCATTATTTCATCAGCAGCAGAATCTTATGCCTGTTGCCGATATGCTATGGACGCCCTGGATCTAAGATAAGAAGAATCTTGAAAGAAATGTCATTCTCCTACAATATCCTTTTGCCTGTGGAATAACCAGGCAAGTTCAAAGACCAGTCTTCAAGCAATCTGATTTCACCTGGGCTTTCTTGTTACGGTGAGAATAACAGGGAAGAGTATACTTGTTCACATTCTTTAATGTTCTAGGGTTCTCTGAGTGATAGATTAACAAAGGCTTTAATTTGAACCATACAACATTTCCACCCAAAAGCAGTGTTACATAGTCTTAGAATGCCTTGAAACCTGGCATTATTATAGACTCTTCACGAATGTATGTATGCTTTGGCATAAGCTTCCAGAACAAGCTCATTTCATCACCATTAAATATTTATTCTGGCAAATATTTCTTATCCACAATTACCTGATGCAGGTCTTCCTTAAAAGCTTCAGCATCTTTGGTATCAGCACTTGCTGCGTCATCACTGACAATCATATTATGCCACCTAAAATTATGACACCCGTTGAAGAGCTGGGACCACCATGACTTGCTATAAACATTCGCGTATACAAAGGATCACTGGTACACTCTTTTAGCATATCAAAACGAGCTCTTATCTTACCCTGGATCATCACTAGACTAAGCAGTAGGCACTTCTCTATCTGGTTTTCCATCCATGTGACAAGTAAGTTTTTCCATATCACCAATCACCCTTGCTCTTTTCTTTTTTGATAACAAGGAGTTTAACTGATGCTTATGATTTCACTGTGTCACTGATAAGTTTCTTATCCTTTATGATGGTAAAGACCATGGATTGTGAGAGTCCTAACTCACATGCAGTGGTCATTACTGGCTTGCCACCTTCATACTGGGCAATTATCTTGAGTTTCATTTCAAAAGTTACGACCATCCTCATTTTCTTCTCACCAGAAGTAGGAGACATAGATGGGCGTTTTGTAAACATGATGGGATGGGAAACCAAAAAATACAATATTCAAAAATGCTGGCAACACAGTACACTATAGGATATCAGTTGTTTACCCTCATGATCACGTGGCTGATTGGGAGATGTGGTTTACTGCCAATGCCCAGCATCACAAAATAGTATCATACCACATATTGCCAGACCAGTAAAAAGTCAGCATTAAAAATTCAAAGTATGGTTTTCACTGAATTTGTATGGCTTTCACACCACCGTAAAGTCAAAAAATTGTAAGTCAAACCATTGTAAATTGGGAACTTCTGTAATTTGGTAAGTAATAATAGAAACATTAAGAAGCATATACAAAGTAAATACCCAGAATAGTGAAGTCACTGACTTCAACTATGAAGTGACAAGAAGATGGAGTATTAGAAAGGATTACAGATGAGGATGTTTGAGAAGAAACTTAGTGGATGATAAAAATTCTCCAGGTCAAAAAAGGTGCCAAAGGAGGAGACATCCTACGCAGAACAAAGAAACAGTAAAAAGACACAGGGTATAGAAGATCTCAGAAGAACACCTGGAGTATAAAGTGCAAAGGGAATAATGGTGAGTTTTGAGGCTGGAAGTCAGAAAAGGACAAATAATGAACAGAAAAATCCGGTAAGCAATGCTAAGTAGTCTGAGCTCTATTCTATAGAGAATTAGAAGGGTAAAATTGGTTTTGCCCGGGGAATAATGGGTTGAATTTGCATGTAAATGGTGGACTCTCTTGTCAATGTTGAGAATGGGCTGACCTTGAGCTGAGACTGGAGATTGGGAGGGCTTGGAAAATGAAATAAGTTCCATTATGAAGGGTGGGAGAAGAAAACAGATTTGAGAGATATATTTATTTTATAAAAATCGACAGTGCTTCATGTCAGATAAGGTGGCAACACCCTATTTTTCTTGCTTATAAAAGCAGAAGAATATGTCAACTGAAAAAACACTAAGGAAAGCAGGTTTTGGGGAAGAAAAGGAGTTTAGCCTTAGATATCCTGAGTTGAAGGTCCTGGTGGGAATCCAGGTAGAGAAGTCCACTGGGCTTCCTGGGAAGTGGTCAGAAATGGGCACTGAGAAGTGGAGTGTATGGTGTCGGGAGATGCTTGGGAATAGATTAGAAAAGCAGGTTCAAGGCAGGGTTCTTGGGTAGATATGTTGTCCATGAATGTTCATGAATGTAAAGGTTGACCTGAGAAAGAGAAAGGAGTGAAGAAGAAACAATGTTCGGAAAAGTTAGAGGTCAGGAAAAAGACTGGCTAAGCAAGTCAAGGAGGTGGAGATTTTTCCACGTGCGGAGGCCAGCAGTGTTAACTGCCACAGGAGGGAAAATTAGCACATAAGACATTATCTAGTGACAAACACATTAGCAAAAACTGATAATAACCTGAAATGGATAGAAACACAGTATAAAAGGAATTAAAATCCCTCAAGTAGGGAATAAATCTGTACTTTAAAATATTTTTAATATATTAGGCAGAAAACCAAAACTCAATAAACAGAAAATCAGACTTTATATGTATTTCATTAATGTAAAGTCAATAAAATTACAAATTAATGTTATTAAGCATCAGCAAAAAATTTAAAAATACTTCAGATCAGTACTTCAAAATATCAATTTGGTTAGGATAGGAACAAACTCACCTTAAAAACAATACTAATGGAAGCAGGAGATATTAAATACTGGTCAGAATAATACATAGACATCCATAACTTGAAATGTTTCTATTAGTTAAAAAAGAAAAGGAAAAATAAGAGAGTGAAAAAATTAAGCATAGCTCTTAAGATCTTTGTTAGAAGGGAAAATAAAAGGAAGAAAATAATAAAGATGAAAGGAACGATTATTATTTTAGAAATCATTAAAATCAGAATAATATAAACAAAGAGTTGGCTCATAGAAGAGTATAATAAAACAGACAAATCACAGGCAAATTTAAGAGGGTTTTTTTTTTTTTTTTTTTTAAGCAAAAACCTATAAACAAGGAAAATTGGAACAGGGAAATAGAGTAAAAAAGCCACAGTAAAAATATCGAAAATTACAGAGAAAATTGTAGGCTAACAATGAAAATTTAAGATAACAGATTTAAAAGTCTCCATTTAATTATTGATTCGTTATTTTACCTATCAAGATAAATAATACTGGCCACATTTTACTGTTAAGAAAACTAGAGCTCAAGGAAATTAAGTAAAACACTCATTGTAAGTGCTAGAAAAATTCGAGCTTAAGTCTTTCAGACACCATAGCTTTGAGTTTCTCCTACACCACGTGGTCTGTGATTTCTATATCTGTCTACTTGACCTTGGGATGTCCTTTCCATGAGGATCTTTCTATCTGTGCACATCCTCTCCACCTGCAGTCTCTATGTCTGAGCCCAGGGCAGAGTCTCCTGGAAGTTATTCTATAATCCATAGTCCACCATTTCCCTAAACCTCTCCTTGCAGCTAACTAGAGACAAGTGATTTCATTTCTGCATCTCCACTCAATTTCTGTAACCTCAGGCCCTCTTCATATTCTTTGTGGAGTCCTATACTCACTCCCTAAAACTTCTCCCTCCATTTACAACTACCCACTCATTTTACCATAGTGAAACACGACCTTAAATGTCTCCTTCAGCCATGTACACAAGTACTGTAGACCCCAACGATGGACAAAAATATTTTATTGATAATATTCTTTTTTTTTTGATATTTATAATTTGTCTTTATTAGACAGCACAAGTTAACAGTTAATGGCAATAAAGCGGTGTAAAATTGGAGTTAACTATTCATGTGTTTTGTTTATATCCATGACTCCAGCCTGTTGAAAGCACTTGAATATCGATTCTGTCACCATTATATTAATTTTCTCCAGGTCTGGCATCATTAGCAAATTTGATGAGCATGCTTCCTGTCATGGTTCTGATCTTTGATAAAAGTGATGACCTATGTAGACCTGGCTGAGAAAAGCACCCAGAGTAATGACATAGATGTCAACCTCTATGTTGATATCAACACATTAATCAACCATCAGGGGACAACTATTCAGTCAGCTACAAATCCACTTGTCTGTCCTGTCATCTGGCCCACATTTATCCATCTTGTTCACAAGGTTATCATGAGATGCTTGAAAAATGTTTCCTAAATTCTAATTACACAACGTCTGTAACCTTCCCTTGAAGCGTGGCATAAACAAAAGAGCATAGACCATGAATTCAGAAATCTGTATTTTAGGACCAATTTCCTTAAACTCTCTACCTGGCAATGTAGTACAGGAAGTTTCTGCTCATCTAGAAAGACCATCAAAACAGAAGTAAGGCCAGCATGAAATAAGCTAAACACAACCATCTTTATATTTATATTGAGCTCATTTGGCACCCTTTGGTGGAATCATAGCTCCACATTTTTCCCACTTTGAAATGTTCACTAGAATTTTCAGTTTGAAGACAAATCTCCACAAATAGAAATTTAGACACCACAAAGTATTTATGTCAAATGTCAAACCTGGTACATGTTCTTTCTTATAAAATAATCAGTTAGTAGAATTCAGTCCGGGACCTATTGAGGGTAAATTAATCCTGACACAGGATATAGCTAATCGAGCATCTCTCAAGACAATTTGACATTTGTTAATGTTCTCTTCAGCAATTGTATTTCTTTTTTTGTTCTCATTTTCTGACTCTGCTCTCACTGAAATGAAAATACTACCATAGCAAACATAGTTCTTTTTGAGAAGTGGCAGCTATAATGTTGGGAGGAATCATAACTTGATAAAACAATAAAGGTGAGAGAGAATTAACCAGATAATTTGGAAGACTAGGGGCATGTATAACTAAAGACTAACAGAAAGTCTGCAAGTAGGTCATACTGACACTACGAGTAGATCAAGTAGAGTAAGAGTGTTGGGGTAATAAGCGCTGATCGGTTTATGGAGAAATGTAAAACTATTGATCCTGGGTTTTATTTCCTTTCTTTACCCATCAATAATGTTATTTCCACAAGAGAGGATGGACACACAGAAATGGTAGAAAGCAAACACAGATACAGGGAGATGAATACAATATAAATTAAACTCTGGGTGGGGAGTCTACCGTCTAGTCTATATAATATCTGCAAAAGTTCATCGAATCCCACATTTGCAAGAGAAATAATGACAAAGAAAATATGCAGGACCTGGGCAAGAGGAAGGAGAGGCAACAATCTAACAACCTGCTCTGTGGCTCCATGACTTGTAGGGAAGAAGATTAAAAACACTCTAGATGAGTATCTGTATCCTATACAAGTTCAAACAAAATAGAAAAACTAATCTAGTGATATATGATGTATATTAAATGTTTGGTTTCTTTAATAATTATAAAACAATAGCATGATTTTTTAAAAAATGGAAAACAAGTTACTTAATGCTTCCCCAGGACCATTCATGTCAACAACATGATTTTCTCTTTTAAAAGAGATAGTTTGCTCCATAAAATAAATGACCTTTTGAAGCTTTGCCTCAAAGTTAGCCACGATGTCCCAGATTATAATCAGGATTGTAAATTTTTGAGTTCTGTATTTACTATTTTTGTAACTAAATTTATTTTTCAATCACTTAGATCTTTGTTCTTTGGAATCAGTACTAAATTCAACTAATTTATCTTGCAACCTGAACTGTCACTTGCTTTCTACCGAAAGCTTTGAAATATGACCAGTAGATTTTATCTCATAAAGGATTTGCATTGTTTAGCAAATGTGATACTGTCAGGGTACAATAAAGCAATTGTAATATTACACTGTTTATCAATTTCAGCCCCACTTATCATTCTGATCATGTTTTGAATTCTTCCTAGCAAAAAGCTGCTTTAACTCTGGCCTAATTACAGAATGCTGCTTATTGACCTTGACTTTTTTCAGTCCTTATTCTTAATTGCTGCACAATGCTTTAAGAAAACCCTTGTCCACTGAATTAGACTCTGGCATTTGAAATGTTTATAAAGTAAATAATTTAGTTTCAGCTACATGTTTACTTTACGTGGTTACCTTTTATGTACTCTAATCTGGCCTCATTTTCTTGCACGAGGCTTCCTTAGCTCACTTTATTCAAAAGGTACATCAACAATGAATTATAAATATAATTAAAATTAGGCCATAGCAGCATAGAAGAACAATGTCCCATTGCTACAGCATTCTCTAGTGGTTTGTAATTTTAAATGTGTTTTACAACTGTTTTATTGGTTATTGAACACAATTTATCACTGACTTAGGTCATTTTTAATTTAAAGGGGATGGTGGAAGTCCCAAATAGAGTGTAATAAAATTGCTCATCTTGCCTCCTTAGGTTTTTAATTCAAATTCAGTGAAGCCTTCCCTGACTGCCCCATACAATGAAAGCCCCTCTCCCAACACTCCCTCTCTATCTCCCTCCTCATTTTATTTTTCTTTATAGTACTCTCCATCTGACAAATTGCATATTTTACTTATTTATCTGGTTTACTGTCTTACTTCACTTCCCACACCCTGGTAAGATTATACATTCCACGCAGACAGGGATTTCTTAAGGGCTTCAACCCCTACAGTGTTTCTAGAACTTGGAAGAGTGCCTGGCATGTAACAGACTCTCTCTCTCTCTCTCTCTCTTTCTCTCTCTCTCTCTCTCCCCCCCCCTCTATATATATATATTTGAAGAATCAAGAAATAAAAAGGTTTTTATTTACTTGTTTATTTATCATTTATAATAAATAAAAACTTTCTAATGAGCTTCAATACATACAAGAACAACTATTCCCTTTTATATATTTCAAGTGCAATTCTCAAAGGCACATTAGGGAAGCCACATGTCATGCTTATAGAAGGAGAAAAGACTCACCACTTAACTAGTTTGCTTCTCTTATCTATTGTCCGGGTGAAAAAAAAAAAGGTCATTGTTCCAGGGCCTAACAATTTTCCCATGAAGTTATGTACATTTCAACTAATGGGAAAGGCACTGTGGACTGTATCGCTTCCACACCTAGCTATCTACAGGTGGTTTCCAATAGCAGTTTCCTCTTATCCCATCTCATCTCTGATCTGCACATTGGGCAATTGGCCAGGTCATTGTATCACTCCTGAAACCACTGATGTTCCTTCTCTGTGTGTGTGTGTGTGTGTGTGTGTGAGAAAGAGAGAGAGCATAAATGATCATTGGAGAGTTCTTTTGATAGAACAGACTAAAACAAAAACAGGTTTGATGTGAACTAGAAAATTCCTAAAGCAGTGAATCTCAAGGTGCAGGATGGGAAGGAAATGAGCATAGTCCTTTTACAAAGAATATCAGAGTCTCTAGTGTCCGAATTTGCTTTTCTTTGTTTCAATTGTCCAGTCCACAACCTGAAATTCTAATATGACCTCCCATGAGGAATGCTTTGTCTCCCCTTCTCTCTCTCCTCCTCCATATCCCCATTCCTCTGCCTTCGAGAATCACTGTGTGTGATGGGACATGTTGATGATGGTCATGTTAACTGTGAGAATTGTGTGCAGGATGAAAGAATGCTGACAACCTTGTTGACTCCATTTTAAAGTCATTTTTCAAGTAAATATATGGAGTGGTTGGTATATGGATTTTAATTTTGCTTTAAAAGTATTAAATAATATGAGAAGTGTAGCTTAGAAACACTTAGAAGCTATGGGCAATGAACATATGGAGGAAAAAAACTAACAAAATGACTCAGACCACTTTTTTCTGGTCACCGTGCTTACAGAAAACTTGGATGATCAGTCCACAAAGCTAGACCAGATACTACCATTCTGAGAGTAATTTCTGTCCACAGTAAGTCATGAACCAAGGATATTCAGCTCCTTAATGGCAAAAAATCTAATACAGGAAAAATCTAATGATGATGATGATAATGATAATAATAAGGTATATATTCACCCAGACATTCCATTAGTCATGAAGATTTATTCAAACACTACTGTTTAGCAGGCACTGAGCCATATTATATGAAGCACCACTATGTTCCTTAATTTACATTGCATTGTGTTGATATTTGCAAAAGTTAAAAACAGGAAACGCACTGCTATCACTGAGGTTATCAAGTTGTTTGTCAGGGTAGAAAAGAAGATAATCATCTGGCACAAGTTGTAGATATCTTTAGTCTGAAGACATGGGAGGTCCGAGGGGCATGACTTCAAGTGAGTTTTCAGTGTTGCTTCACGTCAAAGGTTATATAATTCTATTTTTAAAAATGTACTTCTGTTTGAGGATGAAGGAAAAGCTGATCTCAGAGAAAGCTTTGGGACTTTTGGCACCATTAAATGCTCTGAATAGACATCCAAAAGAAGTATAACACTTTGTCAAAGATGTTTTCTAGAGTATATAGTCTTACCAATCAACATTGGCACAAATCCACGCCAGAATCTGTTGTTTGGGACTTAACAGAAACACTTTAAAAAAAAAAATATTTATTCACTTAATCTTTCCAGAAATAATACCTCCACCAATTTTAAGAAATATATTTTTCCCAGAAACTTTTATTGACTCTTATCTTCTATTGTTAACAGAGGTTCTCCGAATCTCTCAAGATGCAGTGAAAGCAGGTAAAGATATATAAATTATATTTAGTTAAATTGCATTTTCTAGAAACAAATAAGTGCTTAAGGTTGGTTGTCTTCCTTTTACTACTTTTATAAAGTCTTCCTTTATTTTCTACAAAGGAGTACAGTGCTGCTGTTTTTATTTAATCAAAGTATTTTTGAGAATGGGAGCTCTCCTCATGCACTTTACATTAGAAAACATAGCACAAATGGAGAAAAAAATCATGGCACTTTCTTAAATGACTAATATGGCTTCATATTTTAAAGGTCCTTGAATACCACTATAAAATCCATTAAAAGACGGTTTTGGTCTTCTGGCTTGAAAGAACCATATTGATCAAGATTCTAGTTTTTACAAATGGTTGTTTGTACAACTCATGTCAGCTAATCATAGTGCAATGGCCAAGCAATATATGCAGGATGCTCTGAAACACACATTCAAAGTAAACAGCAAAAAGAAAAAAGAAAAAAAAAGGCACAACATAGTTTCAGAGAGGAGCAGAAGTCAGGTTTATAAAGAATACCTGTGATGGCATCTTGGAAAATGAAGAAGGGTCAATCTAGCTCATTTCCTTACTCCTTTCATGTTTGCTTTCTTGGAAAACCATACAAACCTTAACAACAGATTGTGTGCCTTTCTGGTTTTAGCTAACAGAAGTGGGCATTTCCCACACTATTGAGTCCTTTTAATATCAGAGTAAACAAGAACCTTTAGGGTGTATTTTTGTGAATATCATGATTTCAAAAGTCTATGTACCTTCCTTCCAAGAAATGAATTGAAAGACATATTTAAACTTTGCCATAAACACTATTCAGTATTGTCTATATCTCTGTGCAAGAGATACTTTTTTTTTCAACCGGTAAATGCATCAAATTCATTTGTAATTCAAAATTATAGCATAAGACTATGTTTACTTTAAGTTCAGACATTTTAATTTTAAAAATTAATTCATATGTTGCATTTTCTTGATTGTGCCTGATATATATTATTGCAGCTGAGAAATTTGTAGTTACGTAAAAATGAAGATGGAAAATGCCTCATCTCATCCACCTCTATCAATTACCTGCTATTCAGATCGTTTTCTAATCAATATTCTATTCATCACTATCATTAAATAGCAGTGGCATGCATTATCTTGAACTAAAAAATATATTGGAGCACATTAAAAATAGATGTACGTATATGGCAATAAGACACAATAGCAATCCTATTACTCACAGTTCAAAGATGTCAGTGTTGGTGTCACACATATTTAGGAGATTACAAATTGCTGCAAAAGTTTCCCACAGATTTGAAGTTTTGATATATAGCTATTTTGAAATTCCTCATATTTATCTCTACTTTCAAGGGAGCTTTCAGCCTCCTAAGGGTCTGGCTATATTCATTAACATGTGACTGTCTGGGCCCCTGAGAGCCTTGGATAATATGGTATGTGTCTTTTTTGGCACAGAGAGATGACTAAGTCATCTCTTAGTGATGACTTAGTGATGACTAAGTCTTCTCAATCCAAATGCTTGGAGGTGAGAATGCCAAGAGTTCAGCACCCTTCTTCCATTTAAGTACATTTCAGGATGCACACTTTTTCTTTTTAAGATCTATTTTAAAGTGATGTTGGTGTTGCAGAACAACAGGCTGTCACCATTATAAGCAAAGGAACAAGACCCTTGGGCAAGACATTTAACTTCAGGTAAAAGATTACCTACTTTTCAGAATTAATTAGCCAATCAATAGATGCAAATATGCAACACAGAAATGGATCAGGTCCCTGGGTAACTGGTACAGTCATACCTACACTGCACAACTCCAGTCATTCTATATAGGCTGTAATTCAGTGGCATCACCTGAAATGTGCCGGGACAGCGTTGGTAATGGTAGTAATTGCTATTTTATTTTTGAAAACTGACCAAGCATTCAACTTGAAAGGAGAAGGGCAAAACGGAAATGCATGTAGCTTTTCAGGTGAATCAATTTCATGATCAACCTAATAAGAGTCGATCAAAGATCATTCTTTGTGCATCCTTGGATATCTTCTTCACATGATTTTGGAGTCCTGGGTACAGAAACCATATATGGATGTAATATTTCAGTGTTTTTTCTTGAATTATTAGGATCTGTTCCTTATTTTTACTTTACATTAGAAAATATACAACAGCAATTATT
>NW_012148197.1:641933-643497 GCF_000956105.1 Propithecus coquereli | reverse complement strand
ATTTGAGTTTTGAAGAGCTTTTTATGGTTCATTCATGTTTAATACGGTTTATGGCTTATTTGTGGGATTCTAAACCTTCAAGACACTTTTGTTTTTACTAAAATAAGAGTATTTTCATTTTTCATCCTAAAATTGCAGAATTCTAATCCTTTTCTGTAGAAGCCAAGGTATAAGAGTTATGAATTTAAAAACAAATATTGAAGCTGGCCGAATTTTAATGTTGCCTATGGGGTCATTAAACTATGTGGGTGTGGATATCTTAATATTGCAGACCATGAATGAAGGAATGTAAAATTCATATTAACTGTCAAAATCGACTAAGAAGGAGAGCCACAAAAAATCCTTCATCATTTCACCAGTTCCTGGAGACAATGACATGCCTCTTCATCAACCATTCCCTTTTCTCCGGGGACTAGTAGAAACTCCCTTGTGCCTTGAAATCATCTGTTTCCAATCTGATTTCTGGATTGCTAAAAGTAACTCAAGTATGGCCAATGCCATGTAACAGAGTTTCCACTTC
The DNA here is from genome assembly GCF_000956105.1 of Propithecus coquereli. NCBI lineage: Eukaryota > Metazoa > Chordata > Mammalia > Primates > Indriidae > Propithecus > Propithecus coquereli. The sequence continues at coordinate 642,977 of NW_012148197.1, read as the reverse complement.
AGGCCATTGTCATGGATGTGTTGCTGCCACTTCCCTCCCTTAGTTCTACCGTTCTGCAGGTGCTCTCAGCAGAAATACTCCTGATTAGTAAAATCACCGAATTTAATGGTACTATGAGATGGACTAGGAGAATAGCCTTCCAATCACTTCAAACCAACCCTTCAAGGACAACTAAGACACTTTACCTCTCAGAAGCTTTTTCTATGTAAATTTCATGTGTGAAGCAGTATTAGTCTTATTTTGCATTCTTTCAATATTTTATGCCTAATCACATTATATGGACTATACTATTTCACATTTGGATTAAGCATCTATTGTGCTATAGCTGTTGCACCATGTTAGCAGGCCTTACCTCCAGGAGGAGAAAATAAAGAGAGTAGGAAAGAGAAAAAAAGAGAGAAGAATTAGGAATCTAGGCTAGTAGTACCCTTTCCTATTTAGTTGACATATTTGTGGTTGACAATTCTTAAATGCACTCATGGTCCTACATGCAAATAGCAAGTATTTAATAGAAACTCCATTCCTCTTTGAAATCCTCTGTTCCCAATCTGATTTCTGGATTGTTAAAAATAGCTCAAGGCCTTTTGGATATACCACAAAAACAACTATAGTATTTAATAGAAGTTGGAGATTTAAAAATTAAATTAAATGATGTTTTACTCTCAAGTACGTTTAATAATCTATTTCTATCACAATGGATTTGTGTTTTTCCCATATGTTGTACTACTCACATGGTAAGTTGATGATGCTATTTAGAAAAATGATGTGTAGCATACTATAAATGATGGAAAATTGTATCAATGAGAAAATTCTAATGTTTTTAGTGGACAGCTGTTTCACATGAATGTATCATCATGAAAGAGACCTTCCTAGTATACAGTGACATTTTTCTAAATATGACCTTGTGAATTGTAGTTCTGTTTTACTTCTGCAGGGATTTTGCAATCTATAACATCTTGCCATGAACCATATATAAAATCTGAACAATTTGTATCCTGAAATTTATCCTTGATAATAATTTGGGCCTTGGTCAAAATATAATTA
>NW_012148197.1:610986-641318 GCF_000956105.1 Propithecus coquereli | reverse complement strand
TATTATCAATAAAAAGGTACAGCCCTGAAATTTCCAAGTGACATAGCTGAAGTGATGTAGCCCATACAACTTATCTGTTACAATAGCCAAATACAGGATAAGCTGTAATCTGCCCTGTGCTATATGGTAGCCACTAGCCATTGAGTATGTACGATATGGCTAGACAAAATTGAGATATTCTTTAAGATTAAAATACACACTGGATTTCAAAGACTAGTATATAAAAAATGTTAAATATCTCAGTAATTTTTATATTGAGGACATATAAAAATGATATTGTTTTAGATATATTTGATTAATTGAAAATTTTTAGTAATTTTTCCTCCTTTTTACTTTTTATAATGTGACTACGAGAAAATTTTAAATCATATATGTGACTTGCATTGTATTTATATTAGACAGCACTGCTATATAAAAGGAAAAAATTCAAGTGACACATCTGAGTCTGTAATAAATGATACCAAAGAGAGCAATTTCTTAAAATATATTTATTGAATTTATTTCACAAACTCCACTTAGGCCCTTAATAAGTTATCGTCTTACAGAAAATACATATTCTAAAAACTACTCTGCTGCTTGCTAAAGCCGTAACTGGTTTGATTGTTCCAACACTGGGAAACCTAATGACAAAACTCAATGACTGCTGGCAATAACACACAGCAATCTTTTTAATCATATCTCAATTAGCTTTAGAAGTTTCTCATTTCAGAGCTCCCAGGGGTCTCATTGCTTGTCTTTTTCACTTGAGATAAACAAAATCATCTGTCTTATATTCATCTCCAATATCTGTTTTGTTGTGGTGGTGGTGGTGGTCTTAATAAGCTGCAGTTGTTGATAGGGCTGTCAGCTGCGAACATCCCTGCTGTAAAACGTCTTATTCTACCAGAGCGCAAGTGAAATCACTCCAGGGCTGGAGCCGTGCGGTGGCCTCCCACTCAGCATAAACTAGTAGGGACACATTGAGACCACTTTGGGAAACTACAGCACAAGGGGGATGCAATTTACAGCTTTATTTTCCCCTGAGAGTAGAAAGCTGGAAATGCAGCATCTCTCTATGATGGAGAAACATTTAGAGACTGGTTATTTTTTTTTTTCTTTGCTTACAATGGATGAAGGTATATACTATTCTTTCTTTCTTTCATTTGTTCGTTCATCAACCATTTATCATCTGTTATGTGAAGGTGCTGGGAATACAGGGATGAAGAATGTAAAACCTATGCCTTCAAGGATCTCACATTCCAAGTCATTTTCATTATTACACATATGTAGAGCCCATTTTTTCTCAAACATTTAGATTTTTAGAATTCATCTTCCAGACTGATAAGGAGAGTCAGGCCTGCTTTAAAAACATCTCAATGGGCTGGGCGCGGTGGCTCACGCCTGTAATCCTAGCACTCTGGGAGGCCAAGGCGGGAGGATTGTTTGAGCTCAGGAGTTGGAAACCAGCCTGAGCAAGAGCGAGACCCCGTCTCTACTAAAAATAGAAAGAAAGAAGTTGGCCAAACAACTAAAAATAGAAAAAATTAGCCAAGCATGGTGGCACGTGCCTGTAGTCCCAGCTACCTGGGAGGCTGAGGCAGGAGGATCACTTGAGCCCAGGAGTTTGAGGTTGCTGTGAGCTAGGGTGACGCCACGGCACTCCAGCCCAGGCAAGAGAGTGAGACTCTGTCTCAAAAAAAAAAAAAAAAAAAAAAATCTCAATGCCCTAATATGGCTATTTCTTCCCTTTATAACTAGGCCTCCTTTATGTGAATATTCCATATTTTTATATAATTCATGCTGATATCCATATCTATAATCTGCAGTCACATCTATATGCCTGATACCCATATCTATATGTGTATCTATACTACACACTTAAAATATTCACCATATGCATATGACTGAAAAATTAATACTTCAATAATTATTGTCCTTGTTTAGAATTGCTTATGAGCCATAAATTTGATATAATTAATATTCCTTAGAATTGATACATAGCTTACAAAGTTCTATAAACAGAAACCAAATACAATGCTGGGTTTTGTGAATGACCTAGAACCACAGAGCTAATTTCCAGCAGTCAAGGAATGTTCCACGACAACCAGTTTTACACCCAGAAACTAGGTGCTCTGTTCAGGACTAAAAGACTTAGCAGGCTTCCTCTAGATTCTTCCCATATATGATATACATCATTGCTGGGGGGAGCAGCCATCTGACAGTACCTCCAAACACTTAAGAGTTTTGTGATGTAGTACGGCTGCCACATTCCTGTTGGACACAAGAATTTAGATCAAGAAAGAACCATAAAAGCAAACTTACTCTTTCCCTGGTCCTAGCACTACAACTAACTACAGGCACTGTCCTCCTCGTTTTCCCTCTGGTGCACTAATGCTCTAATGCAGAAAATGAACACGACAACCTTTAGCAATCCTCTCTCTTCATTGCATCCCATGCTCCCTCAGGACAAAGCACTGTGGACTGCAGAATAAGAGCAGAATCTAAACTGGGTTTGCTTCTTTAGCTTTCATTTTGTCCTGACCTTTCAAGAAGGAATGCTGTCAACATAGCATAATGGGCCCCTCAAGTTTTACCACAAATTACACATTCCAGCAAGAGGTGAGGTCCTGTTTTATTTCTTCCGAGGGCCACCTGGATCTAGTAAGTCACTCCTAGGTCATCAACTTTTCCCTTAGCGAAAGGCGGTGGTTAAAGACTTTTAAGTTCTCAGGGTAATGCTCGAAGGCTGCCAAAATAAGAAACAGTTTTACTCCCTTTCCAAGCATCTCCATGTTTACTCGTTCCTCTGGTTGACGATTCAACCTGAAAACCTAGTGCACAATATAATTAACTCAGTGTGCTTGAAGAACTAATGAAAACCTTAGACACTTAGGGAGCCTTCTGAAGCACATATCAACCAGAGGAGCCCTCAAATGTTTTGTTAAATGTGATCTCACGCAGTCTAGGCCAATTAGTTACAATAAATGGCACAAAGCAGGGGGTAGGCGCTGGGTGACGACAGTGCGGGTGACATCTCTGCTGGGGAAGCAGAGGGATTATCATAAACCCATTTGGGAACTAATATGCAATGAAACAGGATCAAGGATATTGGTATAGTTTTGAAATGGTATGTCGAAAATCAAAAAGGAAGTGAGAGTTTGAGTATGATTTATTAAGGTCAGATTGTTATTTTTCCATCCAGGTCTGTTTATAGGGCAGCTGGATCATTCCTTAATATATATTCACCTGCCTTGTTCACGCTAACAGCGTTGTCCCCTGCAGTTACTACGTGTCTGGTATAGGAGAGGACCATGCAGGGATTCTGGGAGGAAACCAAAGCAAGCTCTGTGAGCTCTGCGTTAAGATAGTGAGGGGAACCATTAAGCAACTAATGACTGTTTAAGTGAACATGTTATTAATGCATACCTTTCCTACCGAAAGACCACACCACTGCACAGGTAAGTGAACAAGCCTGAGTAACGAGCACCCAAAGCATGAAACAAAATATTATCAGTGCCATAAAAACTCCCTTCCTGATCATTGGGCTCCTACCTTCTAACAGAGATTTAAAAAAAAAAAAAAACTGTATATGAATGAAATCATACAGAATGGACTCTTCAGTGTACAGTTTCTTGTGTTTGCCTTTATGTTTATGAGATGTAGCCATTTTGTTCCATGTGGCAATTGTTTTTTCACTCTTATTTCCACATAGTATTCCACTGAATGAATGCATTTGCTTTGTGTTGTTTTGGTATGAGCTAATTTGACTAGTGTTGCTATGAACTTCATGTGCATCTCTTTTAGGACACATATGTATGCATTTCTGTTGGGTATATACCTAGAAACGGAATGGTTGAGTCATAAGGTGTGCTATGTGTAATTTTTGTAGATCCCATCCAATAATTTATCAAAATGTTTGTACCCGTTTATACACTGCTGTAAATTGAGAATTCTAGTTACTCCTGATCCTCACCACCTCTTCGTATTATCTAAATGATCCATATCTTGAAAGACATAATAATATCTTTCTTGTTTTAGCTATTTTGATGAGTATACAGTGGTACATTCACTGAAGATTTCATTGACATTTCTCTGATGAGTAATGACTTTTTGCACTTACACATAAATTTATGGGTGTTTGGATATTTGAGCTCATGGTATATTATAAGGCAGTATGTCAACATAGAGTTCTCTCTATGAATCTTTCCCAGGCTGAACAAACACAGATTGTGTCAATTGCTCCTCTGAGAACATGGTCTGACGCCATTTCCCAACCCATATGGTTCTCTTCTGGACTGTTCCAGAATCTCAATGTCCTTGTAGAGCATAGCCAGCTGAATTTTCCTCCGGTTGTGTATTAAGCTGCACTGAGTAGAGGAGGGCAAGCAGCTCTCTAAGACAATCAGACCCTCTACTTCTACTCAGTTAATATAACAAGTAAGATGTATGTAGTTCCACATCATTTCCTTACTGTTTCAATCAGCCTCGAAAGAGTTATTCTTTTTCTTCTATTAATGCTTAATACTTAGACTCTGAAATAATAGTAAACATACTATTCTCATTTGTTCATCATTCAGCAACCATTAATTGTAGACTAATTATGATCCAGGCACTTCTTTGGATACTGGTGATCTAGAAAAGCAAAGTCCATGTCTACACATATAATAAATAAATAAACAAAATAAGATAATTTGAAATAGCAAGGGACTCTGGAGAAAGTACATCTGTTAAATGGGTAAAGAGTGATTGGTGCAGGGCATTGGGGGAGCAATAATTTGCACAGGTCAGGGAAGCCTCTCTCTGGGAGATGAATTTGAGCTAAAACTCAACTGATTAAAAACAATACCAAAAATACACCAGCCAAGAGCTGATGGGAGTGAAGAAGGTTTCAGGTTCGGGAAAGGGGAAATGTCAAGGTCGTAAGGAAGGAGACAGTCACAGCAAGCAAGCCAGAGTGGTTAGAGTCTGTGAGGGATGTAGCAGAGAGGGGGCCTGATGCAGCAGGGATGGTGAGTAGATTTTATGGTCCTAAAATCAGAACACAAAGGAGGTCCCCAGACAGGACAGTGACAGTTTCTGATCCTTAGTTTTAAAGCAGGGGTTAGCCAACTGGCCAACAGGAAGGCTGTCGGCGTGTGTGTAAGTATTACAAAATTTTATTGGAACACAGCCGCGCATATTCCTTTACCTGTCATCTATGGCTGGTTTCATGGTTTCATGTTACATCAGAGCCGAGTAGATGTGACCTAGATAATATGGCCTGCAGGTGAAAATACTTATTATCTGCCCTTTAAGAATATCACTTTGGCTGTTCTATGAAGCATAAACTGTGGGGAGGGGCAAGAATGGAAGCTGGGAGACCATGCAGGAGATTATTTAGTGGTCCAAACAAGAGACAATGTGGGCTAGAGGAGGGCAAATGGAGGATGTGTGAAATGTGGATAGATTCTGGGAAGAGTGTGTAATCGGACCTATAGAAGAAGACTAACACACACACACACACACACACACACACACACACAGGGAGAGAGAGAGAGAGAGAGAGAGAAGAAAAAGCAATGTTCTCTAGCCAGTGGTTACTTGTAGCTCTTCTACAATTCCTCAACAGAGTCCATATTTGAAAGTTGCATCTGTGTATGGTAAGAGCAGTATATTTTAGTGGAAAGTAGTATTACTATTATTTTCAAAGTTACACTTCTTTGATTATACTCATTGACTTAGGTGCTTCACAAAATGAAACCACATGTCAGTAGATAAAATGCTTGTCTTCCCTTTTTAGTATTACTGTGTCAGTAAATATTTGTTCCTTAAAGCCTTTTCCCAGACTGTCCCCAATAGTCAATTAAGCATAAAGCAATGAATAAAAGGAGTATTATCTAAATAAAAACATCACCATATAAGCTCCAGTTTAATTTTGCAAACAAGACTTTTCTCTCATTAACATTAGTCTGCAAGAAAAGATAATTTCAGGGAACAGCAAGTCCATTTGGGGATCCTTTACATTGAGCATGCTAATGAGGAAGCAGTCAGCCCAAAGCCTCGGAAAGGTGGAAGAGATTAAATTCTAGTCCTATGAGAAAGAGTGTGACTCCTGATTAATGGGAAGATGGAGCCCTCATGTGTGGATAACTACAGGGAAGAAATGACTTAGGTAACCACAGTAAGAATCCTGGACGGGGGCAGGCATTGCAGGTGGCCATCCTCAGAAAGAAGGAGGAAAGAAGACACTAGATGACTCCTCAGAAACTTAAAGCAAGTTTGGGGGAAAAAATGGGTGAGGGAAGATGTTACAGATTTGCAGATCTACGTATATGTGACCTTAGAAGGGTTATGGAATTTTCTTTGACATACCCTGAGGAAAGAAAAATAGGATTTCAGATTAGGTTTTCTAAACTCCTACTCTGTAATATGTGGACAAGGTCAACACATTTGAAAATTGTTTGGGTGAACTTTTTGCCATCTGGTTCGGGTTAAGGAGGTTATTGTCCAGGGATTTTCAAAACAAGGTGGAAACCTGAAGCCAATTTTATGGGTGTGAACTGAAACTGACAAAGAGCTATTTCAAAGGGTCTGGTAGGAAAGGGGGAGAACTTCCAAAAGGTATTACATGAATGCACAGACATAAATATATCACCATGTTCCATACAGAAATCAGAGCACTCAAAGTGCCACCAAGAAAAAAAACTGGCCTTCATGAATGGGCATTTAAAATATATATATACATACAGGAAAAGATTGTGATTTTGCTTCCAAGTGCATCTGTTTTTCCTCCATGAAGTGAACTCTAGCTCTGAATATCTAAATATATTAATAGGTAGGGTGGATTTTCATCGGGTCATTAAATTTTCAGTGGGACAAAACGAAAGCATTATAATTAATGCAGGCTGATTTTTGAATTCTGGTATGTTTTCTATGGGCCAAAAAACTGCTGACTTGCTTGATCATCTAAACAGAAGGAATGGAGTGAATGTAATTTTTTCACCCTTAATCAAGTTATTTAATAGTGCATCTGTGGAAAACATTCATTTTCTTTTTTTGTATTTTATGAATGTCTTATTTTAAAAAGAAATCATTGCTTAAATGCATCATAGATACTTTGTTAACAAATGAATAAGGAAGAAGAAGGCACATAAAGTGCAATGACTATGTGTCTCTAACGATCACTGGTAATGCACAAGCATGGGGTTTTATGAACTGCAAACTGCTTCGAGATGAAGTGACCAAATCTTCACCAGGCATGGAAGCCCTCTGAGAAATCTGCTCTCTATATTTTTATTTCTCTGGAGTGAAATTTTTTCATTTTCTTTCATTTCAAACTCCTTAACTAGATTTACCAGGTTAGAAAGGGTCTGAGAAGCATCCTTGCGTTTCTTTGATGATTTTTCCTCCTCTGTTTCTGCTTTTAGGAGAAAGGGGGCTTCATTGTAAGTGGCTGGCTTATTATCTTGGCTTTTGACAAATCTTTTTAAGGCCTTGCAACTAAAAGGCAAGTCAAAATCCACAAAGAACATCAGGAAAAGACTGCTCATTGTCTTTGTGGCGCTTAAAAAAATGTTAGTTGCACTTCAACTCACTATTACTTGACTGTTGCTCACAAGTTTTTAAGACATTTCAAATTCTGATTCTGCTCTTCAAGGTAATTTCATACTTTAGAGTCAATTAAAAATGACTAAACCACGTTTTTTTTTAGGAAAATGTTAATGCGGGATTTAAGACTTAGCACTGAACTCTATAGGTACATCATTACTCACCAAATCTTGCCTTTCTTTAAGTGCACAAAACTTACTTTCTTTTTAAAAGTAATGTTTCATAGAGATACAATTAGTTTCATTTTCAATGGTACCTTAAATCTATGAGTGCAATGAGAGTAAACTTTTTGGAGAAAGGGATACAATCATTCTCATTTATACAAATGTAACATCTCTAAAGGATGGATTTTCATCAAACTGCTACAAAATCAAGATGAACTGCACATCAATGAACGATTGCATCTTTAAAGTAATACACCAAGGATGCACAGTTTTGTGTAAATAAATCTTTGCAAGTGATCCAAAAGTATAACAGGATGTACCAGGGAAAAGAGATATAGCAGAGTATTAGAGAAAAGATGTGTTCAATCTTTATTTCTAAGATTATCTTCAAATCTGGTCATCAATCATTGGAAAACTATCTCCTAAATTGAAGTCAGGTGATAACAGTAATTGATGTCTTTGAGATCATGGCAGAAATATAGTTTCTCTATTGTACTGGGAATTTTATTTAGAAATTCCTCTTTAAAACAAAACAAAAATAGGAGATGTTTTTTTCTTTCTGAGATAGAATCTCACAAGAAAGTATATGACATAAGTGACCAAACAGGCTAATCATGAGATTTGTTGACTTGATCAACAGAAATGATCAATGAATAGCTGTTTCTGAGAGTGACAGTAAATTCAGAACAATAAAATTATATACTTTAATTTTGTTTAAATGATGAATCAAGAAGAACATTAGTAACACCCTCCCCCTAAAAACTACGTATCTTCAAACTAAAAGTATATACTTGGGGCACAAACCAAACCTATATAAGCAACTGCTGGTCCAACTTGGGAAAATTCAGTTAGGGAATCCATAGTCAACATGGCCAGTACCATTGGAAAATGGTTATGAAAATAAATTATTATTTATTTGTAGTGGGAAAACACCCACTAAACAAGCTAAGCATCTCCATATACCATGAAAAATAATCTCCTTTTAATTATTCATGATGATTTCTTGAGCTCTAAAAATTACATAGATTTCACCTATAGGATTTGAAAGTGAATATGAGCCATTCAAACACCTAAGCACATCTCCTTCTAACTTCAGAGAGGTAGATCTGGATTGCCAACCAATACAGAGAGATCTTTATTATCAATGCACAGGACTGGATTACTAGGATTTTTAGAACTAAATACAAATTTTCCTTGCTACTTCTGCCTTTGTCAGTCACCAATCCTCTATTCCATGGATACATCACCCTCCTCTCCACCAACACTAGAAAAAAAAGGTTTTTTTTTTTTTTTTTTTTTTGCAACCTCTGTGGAAAAGAATTTGGAGATACTTCAGAGAGCTAAAAATAGAAATACCATTCGATCCAGCAATAGCACTATTAGGCATCTACCCAAAAGAGCACAAAACATTCTACGATAAGGACATCTGCACCCGAATGTTTATGGCAGCACAATTCACTATTGCAAGAATGTGGAAACAACCCAAGTGCCCGTCAATCCATGAGTGGATTATCAAAATTTGGTATTTGTTTACAATGGAATATTACTCAATTATAAGAAATGACAGTGATCTAGCACCACTTACATTTTCCTGGATTAAACTTGAGCCCATTATCCAAAGTGGGGCACCACAAGAGCAAAAGAACGGGTTCCATTTGTACTCACCATCAAATTGGTATTAACTAATCAACACATAAAAGCACATATCAGAACAACATCTATTGGATGCTGGGGAAGGGGGAGGGCGGTGGGAGAAGGGGGGAGGAGAGAGGAGGGGACGGGTATTTGTATACACAAGGAGTGCAATGCGCACTACCCGAAGGATGGACATATTTGAAACACGGACTTGGGGGGAGGGGAACCAAGGGCAACACACGTAACCTAAACATCTGTACCCCATAATATGCTGAAATAAAAAAAAAAATATATCCATCACGTTTTATTTTTTAAAAAAGCCAGAAAATAGCCTTTTCGTATCAAACACCTTGGGTTGACTACCAACTGTAGATGTGGATGAGGAAGTATATTAGGTATGCTGCACAACAACGGACACCAAAGCTACATAACAAATGACACCAAAGCATAGTGGCTTAGAAAATGATATTCATTATGCCACAGTTTCTACAGGTCAAAAATCCTAGTGTGGCTTAGCTGAATCCTCTCTCTCTGGGTCCTTCACCAAGCTGCAGTCTTCTGATGGCTTGACTGGGAAGGATCTGCTTCCTGGCACACCCACCCAGTTGCTGGCAGGATTCAGCACCTCACTCTGATTGTTGCCTCAGTGCCTCACAAGCTGCTGGTGGGAGGCCTCCCTCTGTTCTTTGTCATGCTCACTCCATGGAACATCCTGCAACATGGCAGCTGGCCTTTCTGAGAGCAAATGAGCAGCACAACAGGGTGGCAAAGATGCTAGCGAGGTGGAAGCCACAGACTCTGTAACTTGATCTGAAATTGCATATTCTTACTTTTGGGAGAAGGTTGTTACTAGGCCAGATCATCCTTAAAGTGAGGGGATCACACAAGGGTGTGAACAACAACAGAGTGCAAGGATCACTGGGAACCACATCAGAAACTGCCTCCCACAGGAAGGATCGATACTAAAACACACGTAATGGGTTCCTGGTGCTCAGGGAAAAGGTTGGCTTTTTGCAAATACATTATTTTTTCTTCATCAGTAAAATCACTATCGATACCAGCTCAACTTGCCACAAGACACTATCGTTATATAAAGAAGCAAGTGATTTTTAAAAAGTAAAGCACTCTTATAGTAAGCAAATAATTACCAAGATTATTGACATTGAGCTAAATGTTGTCAAATATAAATGTACATTATGGTCGAACTGTGTCCTCCAAAAATATATGTTGAAGTACGAACATCCAATACCTATGAATGTGATTTTGTTTGGAAATAAGGTCTTTACAGATGCAGTCAAGTTAAAAATGAGGTCATGGAGGGGGCAGTGGGGAGTGGCTAATCCACTATGACCAGTGTCCTTACAAGAAGAGAAGAGACACAGACAGAGACACACAGGAAGATGGCTGTGTGCTTGATGACGGAGGCAGAGATTGAAGTGATGTGTCTACTGGTCAAGGAATACCAAGAATTTCAGGCAACACCAGAAGCAAGAGCAAACGGGGAACAGATCCACCCCCGAGAGCCTTCAGAGAGATAATGGCCCTGCCAACATCTTGATTTTAGACTTCTAGCCTTCAACACTGTGAGAGAATAAATTTCTGTTGTCTTAAGCAATCCAGTTTGTGGTCCTTTGCTATGGCAGCCCCAAGGAATTGAATACTAATACAATATATATGTAAGAAAGCAAAGATAACAATTTTCCTGATCTTTCTTTTGTACTTCAAATAAAAATCTTTGTACTAGCTTCATGGTGAGTGTTCTATAATGGGTAATGAAAGTGAATTTATTAAAATGAGAAAGAGGCCAGGCACAGTGGTTCATGCTTGTAGTCCCAGCTACTCTGGAGGCTGAGGCGAGAGGATCTCTTAAGCTCAGGAGTTCAAGGCTGCAGTGAGCTATGATTGCACCACTGCACTCCAGCCTGGGCAAAAAAGAGTGAGACCTCATCTCAAAACAAAAAAAAGAGAGAGAGAGAGAGTAGGAGGATGTGGGCATCAGTAAACCTTAGGGCTAAGGCTAGTATGTATCAGTTTATACCTTTAAATAAAAAACTCCATTTAAATACCTAAAAATCAAGTAAAATTTGGAATTGTCATATCACTCTTGTTTGGGTGTGATGCTGCTTTTGGTAATAATGCCTCAATAATTATTTAGTTGCTTTATAAATAGTGGTGATTAGAATATAATGGTATATTTAGAGCCTGATTATAAATATGTACAATAGGAAAACATACATAGAAAAATGCTCAAAAATAATTAATAAAATGTTAAAAATGGTTGTATTTGAAGGGTTGGCCTACAGTGATATCACCCCTTAAACTCTTAGCTTTCTTTTTGAGTATTTGTGATTTCTATTAGGGAAACAATAAAATTATTATTTATTAAAGTATTTACCATTTAAGTGAAGCTAATTTAAAGTCATTTATCTGCTGATAAGTCACAAATTCTAAGACATCGAATAATGAGTGAGGCTTAGAGGATCACCTTAAATATTAAAGAACTCAAAATATTATTTCTAATCTATCAAAACAAAGGTATATTCTAATATTTATTTTTCTTTTCCCCCCTTCCATGGGTGTTTTGACCATATGGTCAAAAAATTAAGTAGATAGCAAAAAATCACCTTGCCATTTCAATGTCATAATCAATATTATTAGACACAGGGAACACATACATATCATGCATCCTATTAAGTTACTTAAAGCTGATTATCTCTAGATAACAATAGAGACTGAAACATTAAGGAATGACTTAACAGCCAAAATAGCAGTAAACAAAAACCACATTTCATATTTTTGCTTTTAGAAAAGTAAACAAGTGTGTTTTCTTGCAACAGTGCTGTCTTACTACTAAACACATGGGCAGAATTTCATCCTAATACTTCCAGCTGTGTTAAGACCATCTGTTCATCCTTTTTAATTTTAATTAGTGCTAGAGACTTCCTTTATTTCATTATTCTCATTGGCAAATTCATGTTTGCATTTTGCCCCATTTATGGATAAAGAAGCAGGTCTGAAGAAGCTAGAAATTCTAATAATTCATTCTTTCCCTAGTTTTATTTTAATCAGCTATTCTAAAAGTAAAGTTGTTGCTTTTAAATAATAGTAGTTTTCCCTAAACTGCACTAAATCGACATTATATTATAAAGTGATTCCAGGAATAATTCAGCATATGCTTAACAGATGACATTTGTATCCGCAGATATTTATTCCACATGACTTTTTTTTCTCCTTCTTTAAAAAAACTCAATAGTAAGGGTTACCCACTGTGAAGTCATTTCTATAATAATTGCATTCAAGGGCATTCCTTCATATTTCATTTCCATACCCACATATTTATTTATTTTTCAAATTACTTACACTTAAATCAGAATTTTAAAATTAAAAAAAAAACAAACAAACCTAGAATCTGTTTTAATAAACTAAGTAAGTATGTTTTCAGCATGAAGGTAAACTGGATCTTTTATTTATAGGTTAACTAAACTACTTGGTTTCAATTGTCTACTTTAAAAAACAGTTGTTTTTCCCAGCTTTAAACACTTACCTTTTACATTAAAATATGTATGTGCGTGTGTTACTATACAACATGGATACTTTTTGAGAAAGGTAGCGTTAGGCGATTTCATCCTTGTGCAAACATCATAGAGTATACTTAAAGAAACCTAGATGGTATAGCCCACTACATACCTAAGCTATATGGTATAGCCTATTGCTCCTAAGCTACAAAGCTGTACAGCTTGTACTAAACACCGTAGGCAATTGTAATGCAATGGTATTTGTGTATTTAAACATGTCTAAATATATAAAACATGAGGTATAAATATGGTATAAAAGACAAAAAAATGGTAGACCTGCATAGGGCACTTACGAATGGAGCTAGCAGGACTGGAAGTTGCTCTGGGTGAGTCAATGAATGAGTGGTGACTAAATGTAGAGGCCTAGGACACTGCCGTACACTACCATAGACTTTATAAATACTGTATACTTAGGCTACACTAAATTTATATAAAAAGTTTTTATTTCCTCAATAAATTAGCCCTAGTTTACTGTAATTTTTTACTTTATAAACTTTTTAATTTTTTTAATTTTTTGACTGTTTTGTAATAATGTTTAGCTTAAAACACACATTGTACAGCTATATAAAAATATTTTCTTACTTTATATTCTTACTCTACAAGCTTTTTATATATAAATTTTTCTTTTTTTTACTTTTTAAACTTTTTTGTTAAAAACTGCAACAAAAATACACATATTAGCCCAGGCTACACAGGGTCAGGATCATCAATATCACTGTTTTCCACCTCCACATCTTGTCCCACTGGAAGGTCTTCAGGGACAATAACACACATAGTGCTCTCATCTCAGATGATAACACTGCCTTCTTCTGGAATACCTCTTGAAGGCCCTGCCTGAGGCTGTTTTACAGTAAACTTTTATTTTTTTTTTAAATAGAAGGAGTACACTGTAAAATAACCATAAAAAGTATAGTATAGTAAATGCATAAACCAGTAACATAATCACTATCATTATTAAGTATTATGTACTGTTCATAACTGTATATGCTGTACTCTTATTATAACTACTGGCACAGTAGGTTTGTTTACACCAGTATCACCACAAACACATGAGTAATGCATTGTGTCACGTTATGATGGCTATGACATCACTAGGCAACAGGAATTTTTTCAGCTCCATTATAATGTTATGGGACCACGGTCCTATATTTATCCATCACTGACCAAAACATCTTTATGTGGCACATGACTGAATATGTTACCTAGAAAAATGCTTATTGGTATTTTGAAAGAATAAGATCTTGCTTTATTATTAAGTCTACTTTTGCTGTTTTATATTCATTTATTTCTGCTTTTATCTTTATTTCCTTTTTTCTACTTCATGTTTATTTTTTTCCTAGCTTACACAGTTAACTACTTAGCTCACCTACTTTTAGTCTTTCGTGTTTACTACTAATTGCATTTACTGCTAAATTTTTTATCTTAATACTGAATCCCATTATTTTGGATAAACATTGTTCTTATACCTGCATTTAAAAATGTTCAAATTTATATTTTAAATTGTTTTTTAAGCAAAAAGCCATCTAGATACATCTTAAATTGCTAAAAGATTTTAAAAAGAGATCTATAAATAATTGTGATATTTATTGGCTATTCTTTTAAAGTAAATATGCAATTTTACTACATTA
This sequence comes from Propithecus coquereli, assembly GCF_000956105.1. Classification (NCBI taxonomy): domain Eukaryota; kingdom Metazoa; phylum Chordata; class Mammalia; order Primates; family Indriidae; genus Propithecus; species Propithecus coquereli. Next base: position 626,750 of record NW_012148197.1, on the reverse strand, counting down.
TGATTAAAGAATGCATTCTGTATGTTTTCTACTTATAGAAAATTTAAAAAATCATTTGTGGCTTTCTATATAAGAAATTTTATGAATATCTTACTATCATCTGAAATATGTACTACGGGAAGTGTTGTCCTAACATTTTAGGAAATATAAATGGAATTGATATTTTTTCTCAGAAAATATAATTGAGTACACATAATTGAGAAAGAAAGACAAACCAGGAAAAAGTATATTAGAAACACTGGACAAAAAACGACCCTACATTTAAGATCCCAAATAAATCATAAGTAAATTTTGTCACACATTCAGGGAGCATAATTTTATCTCTCATTCAAGGTATTCACGCAGAAAAAGACAGGCTGATAGACAAACCCACTGTCAGATCAAATTACTATCATTTAATAAACTGAGAACCCAAAGCCAAAAATAAAATACTAATATACAAAGGGTATTTGAAGTTATAGTCACATGATCAAGTGGAGTTGCCCCAGGAATACAAACATGGCTCAATATTAATAACTTTATATGTGAATCTCACAACATTAACAGTTTTAAATAGAAATTCCATATGATCATCTCAATAGATTTTTTAAACAGCATTTTATAAAATACAGCGACTATTGACAAAACTACTTATTAAGCTGGGGATGCCAAGAAATTTCTCTAACATGATAAAAGAGTAGGTATCAGAACCTTAAAGGAATAATACAACAGTGGTGAAAAAAAAAAGCCTTCCATTAATATAAGGAAAAACTCAGAAAAGAGGACACTATCACCAGTTCCCCTCCCCAGTATTCTGGAGAGTTAATCAATAAAATTAATAAGAAATATGAGATTCAAATGTTGAAAAAGAAGACGCAATTCATTATTAACTGTAGATAATGTAACTGTCTTCCAAACTAAAGAAATGTTCAAACTAAAACAATTTTTAGAAAGTAATCGAATGTACCATGGAAGTATTCAAAATCAATAGCTCCATATAGCAACACTAACCAAATATAAAATGTTTTAGTAAAACCTCTTAAAGAAGCACAAAAGTGAAAAATATATAGACACAAAGTCAGCAGCCATTATGCAATCCCTGTATGAATAAAATGAACTTGAGGTCAAAAATAATGTTAAGTGAAATAAGCCAAGCATAGAAAGACAATCATTGTATGTTTTCACTCATGTGGGAGGTAAAGAAATTAAATCTCACAAAGACAGAGAGTAGACTGGTGGTTACCAGAGGCCAGGAAGGGGAGGGGGGAGGATGAAGAGAAGTTGATTAATGGGTGCAAATATATGATTTGATAGAAGAAATAAGATCTGGTATTAGATACATCAGTAGGGTGACTACAGTTTACAATCTATTATACATTACAAAATAACTAGAAGAGAATAATTAGAATGTTTCTAGCACAAAGAAAAGACAAATATTTAAGGTGATAGATATCCCAGTAAAGCTGATTTGATATTTACAGATGTGAATGTCTTAAATTATCACTATGTACATCTATTATGCATTAATAAAAAATCGTTTCAAAAAAGAGCCATAAAAATGAGGTCTCAGTAAAAAAAAAAAACAAAAACAAAAGCAAACAAACAAACAATATAACCATGAGAAAAATCCAAGATACATGCCATTTTACTGATTGGGAAAACACAAAATTATTAAACATCATATCGCCTAATGTTAATTTATAAATTCAATGTAGTTCCAATCAAAATCCCTCAAGATTTCTCGTGGCACCTGACAAATTCACTCTAAAAAATTATATAGAGAAATATGCAAAAATGCCAAGACAATTTTGGCAAAGAATAAGAGAGAAGGCAATGTCCTTTCAGATTAAAACATAACACAGCAATTATGGAAAATATAAAATACTGACCCCTAAATAGACCAAGTTAATAAAACACAGTATGTTAAAAAAACAAATTATAGAAATTGCAGAAATGTGTGTGTGATAAGCTGCTGATATACGACAGAGGTGAGAGAATGGACTATTCCACAAATACTGTGAGGTACATGTTTTCTTGTGCTCTATGCCTGTGGAAAGCAGAGCCTGGAACATAGGCTGACACACAGAGATTTTACTTTGGGAAGTGATGCCAAGGGAACAAGAGTGAGGAAGGTAGCATGCATCAGTGGGAGGGAAAACCAATCTGAGGTGTTTTCTCCAGTTAGTCTATACAGTGGGTAACTCAGGCTTGATCCCACCATGACCCTCGAAGGAACCATGTATAATGTGCTTGCGAAATATCTGGCCAAGGGACAGACGAGGGGTGCAATTCTTCACCAATTCCCATAATCATGGTTTGCTCTTATAGGATGTTAACTCTTTTATATTTCCAGGCTAGGCAGGGTAAATAAAAGAAGACTTTCTGCCCACGTCCCAAGGCGTTGTCAGAGAAGCCCTGGAACAGAAAATTAGAGAGTAACAGTAGAGCTAAGGCAAGGTGTATCTTGGTCTGACTTAGTCTGGTTGCTAGAAAAAAAGGTGCGTTAGGAGAATAGGAGGCAGAGCCCAAGAATGTCCAGTACAGGGCAAAAGGAGATGTATAGGCAAAAGAAATAAAAAGAAAACACATTAGATGGGACGACATATATATGTTTAATTTCATCCCTACTGTCACATTATTCTAGATCTCTCCAAGCACACTTAAGTACTCTAAGGTTTTAAATATTCCTGAAAAAGTGACAACCAGAAACTCAAGGTCAGTTCTAGTCTGCACGAGACTTTGAAAACATTTAGTTAGGGCTTTGGTGTCATCACTCCCTTTGGATGTATCATTTTTGTCACCTGTACATGGAAGTTGGTAACCCCTATCTCTAGCTTATCACTGATAATTTCTCAGCCTTGTTGATGTAGTTGCATTTCATTCCTCCGTAATGGATTCAAACACACTGTTATTTCCAGGTAATTTCAATAATTTTAAGTAAAGGCAGAAACAGTGAAATAAATAAGTTATGAACAGAAATGATTGCAGTCTTCTAATAAGTGATTTATTTTTGATATTGAGGTATTAAGTTATTTATCTTTAAGCATATTTAATTATAATTTATAATTTGCCTATATCCAAGAGTACATGTTATCCACAATAAGTATGTTCATATATTTTAGAAAAATAGTTACTTTAAATTTCAAAGTTAGAGACTATTATTTAACAAAATTAGTGTGACTCAACCTCTTCAGAAAGTTTTATACTATAAGTTTCCTCGTGTGGACCAAATATTTTCTTTGGGAACTTTAAAATATGGAATTAATTTACACAGGCAGAAAACCTAAGAAATAATCCATATTTAAGAAAAAAATGATAAACAATTTAGAATGAAAACTTCATAGGAGCCAGTGGACAGATAAGGTTTCCTAATAGATGAGGGAACTAGATCTCTCTCATAGAATGTCGTTTGTGATTTTCCCTCCTACACTTAACCAGTATTGGTTTCTGTGTACATCACAAGGATCATGTTTGCCTAATTCACTAGAAGAGATGTGATATCTTGGAAAGCTTGATTACTTACACTTTTAACAGGATAAATGTGTAAATTACATGATGTAAATTTTCCAGCGCTTTGTGTTCTATACCATGATGCTCTTGTATCATTTAAAGTTTTCCTGAGGTGTTATCTTTTAAATTACAGGTATATGTACTATCTTTAATAGTGACTTTCTGTGGAGTTGACTAAAAATATTAGAGATAAATTTGCATTTGCTCAAGAGCATTAAAATTTCTTGTTTAAATAGATGAATTTTTAATTACTTCAAAAATGTTCACATAATAAAAAACATGAATTCAAGAAAAGAATTCCCTCAACAAAAAGGATCCCCCCTTTTTAGTTTCCTAGAGTGCCCTATCCATGAGTATAAGTCTTTCCACTAAAAATGAAATTGAATACATTCATTCTAATGGTAATTTATAAGCAAGGGGAAGCAAGCCATGTAAACCCTGTGTAATTGATGGACCTTATTTATATAGCCTTTCTGAGTATGCTTTTAATTATGTTTGTTCATAGTCCTGAACTGTTATTTTTAATATTTTCTGTTGATAATTTGAAAAATATGCTAGCACTTCCTGATGGGAATTTGGGTTTTAAGCATCCAATAATAAAATACTCAAATCTTTTCTCTGTCAATTAATTAAAACAACCAAACCCAGAATAGGCCTGGTACTAAAAGACATTTCAGTGACATTATTTACCTTTAACACTTAACTGCTGAGTGAACCCAAAATCACAGTTTGGAAATACACAGTGTATTAATATTTGTTCCAATAAAGATGAAACACCTAAGAACTGAAATTTGTTTCTGAATTTCCTGTTTTGATTTTAAGACAAATTATGCTCAGCTGTACAAACAAAATAATTGACAACAGAATTTCAGTAGGAAGAAGGAATGTTTTCAGAATTATGAAGACCTCTCAAGAGAGAAATGTCTAATAGCCATAGAAGAAGTGTGTATTCAACAGTCATGGAGTTAAAGGAACTTCAATATAAAAATGTCATTTTCTAAGAATAATGGTGCCTAATTCTACTTTAAAAGCAGGAAAATATGAAAGGTTATTACCAAGAGGGTGTTAACCAGATGTTCTCAATCTCTATATCGAAGGAATGTCTCTAAGTGAGATAGAAGGCAGAGCAAGCCACACACGGAAGGATATTAAGTCTTGGAAAGGTTAAGAAGTGAGGATGTGAACAATATTTTAAAGATTAATTAAATTTCATCTCTCCAAGAAACTTTAGGTTGGAAGAAAGGCAGACTAGATTGATAGCCACCTCATAACCTTTCTTTCTTGTTTTATGAAGTGCTTACTTTGGTAATATAATAAGTAACAAGCTAAAAATAGCAATGGAAATGATTCTCTTGGTTGTAAAAAACACTCCCAGTTAATTTGCATATCTGACCTGGGTCTACATTCAGAACGGATGGACAAGATACCCCGCAATACACTGTACATAATGACATACCTTAGAGTCAGAAAGTTTCCCACTGTATGGCTTGGGCAATTTATTTAACCTTGAACATACATTCTGAAGATTAGCAAGTACAAACGTCAGTAATGAACCCAGCACAATGTTTAGCAGAAGTGAGTTTTTGTCACTAGTTTATATGTTGGTTTCCCCAATTGGATCGGTTTCCAGGAGGAAAGTAATATCTTTTACTGAAGTGTCAAGCTTAGTGTTCTTGCACACCATAAATATGCTTTGAACTCATGTTAAATATCTGTCATCGTTATTATATAAAGACATTGGTAAAACTGTAGGCCATCGAATGTCTGCCAAAAAAGCTTACAACAAACAGAATTTGAGAAAAGAAACGCATATGTACACAGTGAATTGGGCACTCATAAAGAGGAATAATTTAATGTCACTTAACAACAGCAACATCTTCAATAAGTGAATATCAGAGGATAATAGCAAAACCTCAAGTACTGATAAAAACTCCAAAGCAATTGTTGCAAGAAATCCCTAAAGAGTAACACAAGAAAATGTAATAAACTGAACACAATGTCATTTGAGAGATTTGTAGTATTTGCTGCCTTTCCTAAGTTGCTGAAATAAAGCAAATGTGATTCTTCTCCAGCAGATAATCACCAGACACAGGCACTAACACAGCCCAGGGATTAAAATAAAAATACGCTGTTATATTGAAATTTTAGAAAAAAACTAAAATAAAACAAAAAAATATGATGTTTATGCCCGTTGAGTACTATGTGTTTAAAATATGATATTTTATGTACACACAAAGTGCTTACAAATATATTATCTAATTAAGGAAAATCTTGTAAATACTTAAGGACTTATTCATAAAATAAACTTAGGGTGGATTCACTCACATATTCAAAATAATTATAATGCTTTCAGCTCAATGAGTGATAAAAGTGTTGCTTGATGTTTATTCTTCAACATGACTTATTAGTAATATTTCTGTGTACTATTAAGATATGCTAGCTATCACCAAAATTAACAGGAATTGGATTTTAGCCATATCATGTACTACTTCCACAAAACATCCCTGCTTCCTCCTTTGTATGCCACATATTATTTCCCTTTGATGACATAGTTACTGGTTACAAACATCTAACTGACTTATTAGAATTATATCTAAGGTTGCTAAAGTGGGGCCGCCAAAATATGTCGGAAGAACCCAACTTTAATATGGATCTCTCTATACTAGACCATCTAAAATGAAAAGAATACCATTTAATAAAGTATAATCCATAAATGTGTTACTTTTATATATTAAAGAATGATGAATCTAAAAACACACAAATAAGAAGTAAATGTATCTACTATAAGATGTTAGATTCCCTGCCTTCATTAATGCAGGTATTTCAACTTTAGGCAAACCCTTGCTATATAGAGCAATACTGTCCTAGCTTAGGAACATCTGCCTGTACAGTTCAGGGAGTCCTTGACAAGTGACAGGTTAGTCTACCTTGTTTCTCAGGAAGTGGAACCATTGTTTTAGATTTGTCACCACTGGAGATGTTCATGTACCAACCATGAATTCTCCTTGAAACACAATCTCTACCAAATAGGATCTGCTGCTAAGTCTTTAACAATCAAAAATGTATCAAAAAAAACAGCCAATTCTAACTGCAGAAATAATAAATATTTTTTAATTTGAAAATATAATTAAGCATGAAGAAGAAAATTAAAATTATTTGCAAGCCCATTCCCAAGGAAATAATTTTAGGAGGACATAGAGAACAAAAGCAGCAGCGAAGAAGTTGTTTTTATAGCTCCTGGTCACATCTCTACTACTCTCCACACCTACTTCACCCACTTCAAAAAAAAGCCCAATAAGCCACACAAAGTGAGTGCAATTCCCTCTCCCTCTTGCATACTCTCAAGGAATGTTCTCAAGGAACACTGCATATAAAATAGCTCATCAAATTGCTTTCTAACATGTCCGTTACCACATTTGCCTCTTCCACTAGCCTGTAAGCTCCTCAAGAGCAAGAGCTGCATATTTTTTTCTTTTAAATATTTTGGAATCTAATTATAGTGACTGGCAAATATTATATTCTCAATTGTTTAAATATTGAATGGATGAATTAATGGGCAACATTTCCTCTGTTCTATAAATGTGATAGTCAAAGTCAAATTGTTCTTCCATAAGTCTATTTATTTCCTACAGGACACTCACAGATGGCTATAAAATTCCAAAAGTTTAATTACAGCTATGGCCTTATCTGAACAAATTATCTTTTGATAGCAATGATTAACTGAACCAAAGGAGAATTTGTCAAGATTTCTACCTCATTCTGTGCTCTAAAAAATTAAAAGATAAACATTTTATTAAAGCCATTACATTGGAATAATTACCAACCATGAAACATGCTGATGAAGGGTGGTATACAAATTTTACAAACAACTATATGCAATTATAGCAGAAGCTCTTTTATGTGATATGATTGGATGTGAACTGGTTAAAAAACTGGATAAGATGGGAAATTTTTAAAAAAAGGTATGAATATTTATTTCCTAATCTTTTTATGTAGGAAGTCTTTTAAAAAATATTTAAAGTAGATGTCTAGTAATTGCAGTTTTCAATAGTCTTTCTGTATGACACATACCAATTCTACATTTCCTAAAATTTCCAATTTCAGTTCTTTCATGAACTAAAGGACATGGAGAGCATTGTAGGGGAGGTGGGCATGCCTCTAACCCTTGCTTGGGTGAGGCAAAGACATAAAGTGTAACCTTAGTGTCTGTACCCTCATAATACCCTGAAATAAAAAAAAAAATAAAAAAAAATAAAGGCCGGTTGCAGTGGCTCACCCCTGTAATCCTAGCACTCTGGGAGGCCGAGGCGGGTGGATCACTCAAGGTCAGGAGTTTGAGACCAGCCTGGCCAACATAGAAGACAACTAAAAATATATATATAGAAAAAATTAGCCGGGCATGGTGGCGCATACCTGTAGTCCCAGCTACTCAGGAGGCTGAGGCAGGAAGGTCGCTTACGCTCAGGAGTTTGAGGTTGCTGTGAGCGAGGCTGACGCCATAGCACTCTAGCCTGGGCAACAAAGCGAGACTTTGTCTCAAAAAAATAAAAATAAAAAAAATAAAGACACTTGAGAAGTAACCCACGTGCAAAATCTTTGTAGATATCTTTTTCCAACTATTGAAAAACTTTTACAGTTACCTACAGTACCAAGCTCTACATTTTTGATTTGGGGTTTGTTTTTTTCTTTTCTTTTTGTCAGACTTATTAAGTCTTTCCAAAACATTCAGCTTAGCTTTCATGGAAACAACAGCTATCTTTCTTTACGTCATCATATTTCACTGGCTGGTCTAACATTTAATTAAATTACATAATCACAAGAAAATAACAGCTAGTAAAATCATTTGTGGAATAAAAACAACTCCCTCTTAGAAAACATGGAAAAAAATGAGCAGGACGCAGGAATATTCAGAAGAGTAGCTCACTATTGGCAAGTACTGAGTGTGCCACAGGCGTTGCTGAGTGTCGTGTGGGGAGGGAATCGGGAGAGCCAATTACACGGAGATGGGGAAGGAGAGACCGTGCCTGAGTTCTCATCCTCTCATCCTCAATATGCATTAACTATCTGAATCACTGCTTAATTCAATCCTGGCTCTTCTGTCTCGCAAAATGCTCTCAGTTGCCTTGAATCTAGTCCAGTGCTTCTAAGTTTTCTGTGCTAAGAAACACATTTTTCCTCCAATATCTCACAAATCTATATTATGCTTATGAAATACAATAAAGTTACAATGGTAAGAAAAGAAACAAAGTACAAGGGCATTTTAAATTATGAGTTCAGCAGACATAAAATTACTCTGTCAAACTGCTACGAAAGTTTCTAAACATTTCCTCTCAGTTTTGGTTCTTACATCCTCATGAACCAGGAACAAACAGTTTACAGAAGAGCACTGGTTTGCAGACTATACTTCGGTTGCACTTTTTGAGAGCAAGCCTATAGATTACCTAAATTTGGGTTCATGTATCACACATTTGTATGAACAACATGATCTAGAATACACTTGAAAAGCAGATACAGAAAAAGAAAACTATACATTTGTGAAGGCAAAACTGAGTACTTCCCTTAGGTGAATAAATCTCTGTCATCTAGTGTATAATTTCATGAGTAAAAGCAATAGGATTCTGAGAACAAATGATTTTATGTTATAACTGTTAATTTAATTTTTTTCAAAATAATGCAGTTATGAAAAATAATGTTAAAATATAAATACATTAAAATATTATTAAATAAGGTTAAAAAGGAAGGCTATTAAGTGAAAATTAAAGATATTCCTATTCTAATCATTTAATATCCTATTTTAATCCCAATAGGATCCTCTTTGGCTAGTTTTTCTTTTGTATTGTGCCTCAAAAAGAAATCACACAGAACAAATTTTGCCCTTATTTTTGGGTTTATTTTCCGGAGGTGGTTCAAATGTAGGCAAAAATACACACCCAAATATTAAAAGTATCTAAATCCATAAACATGTCTATTAAAGGGGGAAAAAGAATGATTTTTAACTTAATGAGAAAGACACCAGGGAGATTTTGTAATACGAAAAACAACAAATACGGGAAATATTGGGCTCAAGCTCAAAGAAGCAAGGGATATGTCTTTTCAAAAACTATGCCAAAAGCAGAAATTTCCTAAATTATTGGCCAATTAAGCATTGTTTGGTTGATCATTCACAGATAGTTTGGTGTAGTGTTTAAATTGTGCTCTATTATCATTACAAAGCCAGCTCTCAATGACAAGATAAGACCAAAATACTTTTGTTCTGAATTAAATAAAATCCTATAATCATGGTTATAAAAACATCTGTCTGAAATTAAGCAATTGGCTGCTAAAAATGCAGATTTTCTTTTCATCTGTTTCATAAAATCATAGACCTAGGGATAAGTCTTCAAAATACCACTCCTCATCCAAACTTCAAGTCATCAAGTCAATAGTTCTAAAAGCACTGCAGCATTTCCCATTTTTAAATTGTCATAGTTTAGTTATCTTTACTACTTTCTCACTTGCCATTATAACAGGACAAAAAAAACCTTAAAAATCTTTTAGCTCATTCATGTTACCGGAAATTATTTTGATCATTATAGTATACAAGCACACCTTGTTTTATTGTGCTTTGCTATCCTCTGCTTTGTAGACATTACATTTTTTACAAATTGAAGGTTTGTGGCAACCTTGAGTCAAGCACATCTGTGTGCACCATTTTTTCAAACAAGACATGCTCACTTCATGGCTGTGTCACATTTTGGTAATTCTCCCAATATTTTAAACTTTCTCATTATTTTTATGTCTGTTACGGTGATCTGTGATCAGTGATCTCTGATGTTACTATTGTAATTGTTTTGGGGGCCCATGAACCATGTCCATATAAGACGGCAAACTTAATTGACAAATGCTGTGCATGTTCTGAGTGCTCCATTGCTGGCCATTCCCCATCTTTCTCCCTCTCCTTGGGCCTCCCTATTCTCTGAGACCCAACAGTATTGAAATTACTCCAATTAAACCTACAGTGGCCTATTAAGTACTCAAGTGAAAGAAAGAGTCACACATCTCTCAATTTAAATCAAATGCTAAAAGTGATTGAGAAAGGCATGTCCAAAGCCAAGATAGGCTGAAAGCTAAGCTTCTCACACTAAACAGTCGGCTAAGTTGTAAATGCAAAGGAAAAGTATTTGAAGGAAGTTAAAAGTGCTACTCTAGTGAACTCACAAATAGTAAGAAAGAGTAACAGCCTTATTTTTGATATAGAGGAAGTTTGCGTGGTCTGAATAGAATATCAAACCAGCCACAACATCATTTCCTTAAGCCAAAACCTAATTCAGAGCAAAATTCTAACTCTACTCAATTCTGTGAAGGCTGAGAAAGGTGAGAACATTGCAAAAAAAAAAAAAAAAAAGTTTGAAGCTAGCAGAGGTCGGTTCATGAGGTTGAAGTAAAGAAGCCATCTTTATAACATAAAAATACAAGGTAAAGCAGCAAGTGTTAATATAGAAGCTGCAGCATGTTATTCAGGAGATCTAGCTAAGATAACTGTTGAAGGGGTCTACACTAAACAACAGATTTTCAATGGAGATGAAACAGTTTTCTACTGAAGAAGGCACCATATAGGACTTTCACAGCTGGAGAAGAAAAGTCAATGTCTGGCTTCAAAGCTTCAAGGACAGGCTGACTCTCTTATTAGGGGCCGATGTAGCCAGTGACTTTAAGGTAGAGCCACTGCTCACTTACCATTCTGAAAATCCTGGGGCCCTTAAGAATTACACTAAATCTTTCCTGCCTACAGTTTAGAAATGGAACAACAAAGCTGGACGACAGCACATCTGTTTATGACATGGTTTACTAAATATTTTAAATCCACCTAGTGCTCAGAAAAATATTCCTTTCAAAATATTACAGCTCATTGAAAATGCACCTGGTCACCAAGAGCTCTGAAGGAGATGTACAAGGGAATCAATGTTGTTTCCATGCCTGCAAACAAAACATCCATTCTGCAGTTATGGATGCCCATAGATCGAGAAGTAATTTTGACTTTCAATCCTTATTATTTAAGAAATACATTTCATAAGGCTATAACTGCCATAGATTGTGATTCCTCTGATGGATCTGGGCTAAGTAAATTGAAAATCTGGAAAGGTGTCACCATTCTAGGTGACATTAAGAACATTCATGATTCATGGGAAGACGTCAAAATATCAACTTTAACAGGAGTTTGTAAGAAGTTGATTCCAACCCTCATGGATGACTTTGAGAGGTTCAAGACTTCATTGGAGGAAGTAACTGCAGATGTGGTGGAAATAGCAAGAGAACTAGAATTAGAAGTGGAGCCTGAATATGGGACTGAATTGCTGCAATCTCATGATAACACTTCAATAAATGAGGAGTTTATTCTTATGGATCAGGAAAGAAAGTGGTTCTTGAGATGGAGTGTACTTCTGGTGAAGATGCTGTGAACATCGTTGAAATGACAACACAAGATTTGGAATATTACATAAACTTAGTTGATAAAGCAATAGCAGAGTCTGCGAGGATTGACTACAGCTGTGAAAGAAGTTCTACTGTGGGTAAAATGCTGTGACACAGCATTGCATGCTACAGAAAAATCTTTCGTAAAAGATTTGTGAAAGTCAATTGATGCAACAAACTTCACTGTTGTCTTATTTTATGAAATTGCCACAGCACCCCAGCCTTCAGCAACCACCATCCTGATCAGTCAGCAGCCAGCAACATTGAGGCAAGAACCTCTACTGGCAAAAAGGTTACAACTTGTCAAAGACTCAAATGATCATTAGCATTTTTTAGCAATAAATATTTCTTCAATTAAGATATGTACATTGTTTTTGTACATAATGCTTTTAAACACTTAACTTTCATAAGCACTGAGAAACCAAAACCTTTGTGTGACTCACTTTAGTGTGATATTTGCTTTATTGCAGTGGTCTGGGACCAAACCCGCAATATCTCCAAAGTTTGCCTGTATAGTATACAATGTAATAATCAACTTTCCTCTTTGGTTTTTGTGTGTATTCATTAAAATGTTGTGTTTGTATGCAGAGATGTCTTTGGTATGTGCATATTTTATGAGCTCTCCTTGTAAGTCAAATTCTCAAGGTCCTTAATCATTGCTTATTATTTGTGAACTTCTTAAAATATTCCCTTTTTGGTCTGTAATTTGTAACATTTCCATTTGATTCTGTAAACAATGTAAGTGAAAATTGTTTAATATCTGATCTCTGTATAAACTTTTAACTTATAGGCTCAATAAAAAATGAATACCATTATTCATATGTTGTACTATTCAAGTCAAGGAGAATGTGATAATGCATATTCTGTCCCATATACCTTTGCCCTTCCTCCCTCCCTTCAAAGCAGATACCTGGTTTAGGCATTGAGTAGCCACAAGGACCTGAAGTCCCTTGATGATTCCTTCAGTTTGAGAAAACTTTGGTTTAAGCATCAAGTACTTCATGTTAAGGTTTTTGAATTATTCATTGAACTCTGGGTTTTCATAGCAATAAACTTGGTAATACACATGTAAAAGTGTCCAGACTACAAGGACAATGTAAGGTCAAACCCATGAGCTCAGAGTCTTAACAAAAAAATATATCACCACCAAGGAATGTATTAATTCTATACTTAAAAAAGGAAAACTCCCAATCGATCTTTTTCTTATCTATAAAAGTCTGATTAGAGTAAAAGAATCTCATAGGCCCTACTGTAGGCAGCTCGAGAGGTTTTTGTAGGTCTTAATGCCAGACCGATCAGGGTTAGTGCTTCCCTAAAGCAAAGTAACAAGCCGGAGTGGAAAGCTGAGCAGGTTTACACCGATGCCAGGGCTGATGTTGTAGAACGTCCTTACATCTCTGTTTTCACTTATTCTGCTTTGAAGTCCTCCTGCCTTGACTGGAAACAATTTGCTCTCTCTAAGAAAGATTGGCATTTTCCACGGACGTGAGAGATACAGTCATAGTAAGCCATCATAAAATAATGTACTGGCCTGTGTACTAGGATAAATCCTCAGTATAAAACACAGAAACTGAAGTGGTTTCAATCTGCACAATAAAGGCATATCTTGTTGGACAGCTTTCTTTTCATAGGTGTGCACTACAATATTTTTTTATTTTTGGAGTTACTATAGTGTTAAGAGCATTGCAAATTGTATACACGTGAATATGCTAGTTCCTTTTGTCTTTGCTTTGATTTTTAAGAGGATTGATGTTGTGAACTGGTTAAATAAGGTTTGTACTAATGTCTTCTTTTAGAACTCTTCCCTGTTGGGAGTATATTTCACAGGTTTACCTTAGAGTAATGAAAGAATAGGTTTGTTCGTTTGTTCAGCTTATGTTATGACAAAGATAGGTAAGAAAAATAAAGAATGTTATTAAGAAATATTTCTCTGAGAATAAAAGAAGAATGAACATGCTAGTTATGAAACACTTGTTTTCTACTTGTTAGCAAAAATGAAAAAACAATTTTCAACTGAAGGTACATTGTATACATCCACAGCAATAGAATAAGGACTTCACCACACTTGCTTAAATAATTTCATTTACCAAAATCATTACAGAAAGCATAGGATCTATATAATTATATCTACTACTAAGACTTTTATAGGAAAAATACCTGAAGTAACAAAATATTATTTTTTAAAAATCAACAAACTATATTCCTCATAAAATTTTTATAACATTTATATGGGGAAAAATTTAGAAATAATTTAGAACTATGGACCTAATAAGATGGCACTTTAGTTTTAGGTATGAATCTCTGTACATGGTTATCACAAGATGAAGACGGTGCCTGTTCTTTCATAACCAGGCACATGCACATACTCACTCCCCCATCCCCCGTCGCCTTCCCTTTTCCGTTCCCTAGATTGAAAGCCATGCTGTGACACATAGCCTATGGCTTAATCTTTCCTCACAAGCTACTTTTTATGTTCTAATTCCCTCTTTGTGTATTTTTACTTCTTCCTCTCTTTGATTTAAATTTATTATCCATGAGTAAATGTGCCAACTTAAACTTCTCAATCTTGGCAGCACTAGTTAGATCTGAAATCTCTGGGTCAGTATTTTCTCATGCATAAGAAAGCGCATAGTGTCCTTCTGGACTCCTTCCCTTGTGCCAATCTTTCCTGAGTTCCAATTAACTCTTTACTTTTTCAGGCTCCTGGCTGAACAGCCAATTTTCATGGACTGCTGGATATTCTACTTGGCTGCAATTAAAAGTTGTGCTGAGATGTCTAGCTTTTCAATTCCCCTAGTTTTTGAAGCACAGAATTACTCTTTCTAAGTCAATGCATAATATAGCAGGACCCTCTTCCTAAAGTGTTCCAATATGGGACTCGTTTTGCTCCAATTACCAGTCAAGATATATAACCACCAACTCCAAAATTGCATTGAGAGGAAGAAGAAAGAGAGAAGGGAGAAAAGGAAGGAGGGGAAAAGGAGGATGTGAAAGCTAAAGACATAGTTATTGAAATTTGCCAGACCCATCAATAAGTGAATAAGTAAATAAACAAAGTAGGGCAAAAAAATTTTTAAAAATGAAAGAATTATTGACAGATATAAATGATCAATCTAAAAATGTCTAAAGTTACCCCATCCAGTCAATGAGAAAAAGCAAGTAGAAGAGAAAATAATTAAAGGAATAAAAGAAAAATGTTTTCTAAAATATTAATTAAAAAAATATGCTGGCCTAAAAGTAAAAGACGAAAAGAAAGGCCAGTATAGTGATGGAACAGATAAAACAAAAAACTACACTTAAAAACATGCTCAAGAAATTTCCAAGGTTAAAGAAAAAGGCCTAAGAGTGATAGCGTGTCCACAGGGACAAGAGTCTGATTTGTGTGAGACTTTTCATTTGCAATAAAGGATGCTTAATGACAATGAATAATACGTCTGGAGGAGAAGGACTACAAACCATAAGCCACAACTAAGTGAACCATCCACCACATAGCAGGGCAAAATAAAAACATTACTAGGTGTATGTCCAAAGAATACCTCATGAGCACTCTGGCTGAACAAAACAAAGAAAGAATCCAACGAAGGGAAAATTGTGAGACCCAAGAAGAGGAATTAACTTTGGATCAATACAAAGAAATCAGTGATGACAACTTCAGAGCATGCTTTAAAGAAGTTTCTCTACTTTAGCACATTTGACAAGTAATATAATTAGGTACCACATTATTTTAGAGATATGCTTAAAGACCACACTCACTTCATCTGTCCAGATAAATGAAATGCAGTTGGTAGTTCCATGGGAAATAAAAACTGTACAAGACAATAATA
>NW_012148197.1:606659-610201 GCF_000956105.1 Propithecus coquereli | reverse complement strand
AAATTTCAGAGTATTACAGGGGTACAAACACTTTGGTTATATAAATTGCCTTTGCACCACCGACAAGCATGCCCATCCCCCAGGCAGTGAGCACCACATCTGCAGATGTGGATTTATCCATCTCCTCCTCCCCGCTCCCACCTGCCCAACACCCTATGAATATTACTTCCCATATGTGCACATTAGTGTTGATCAATTAGTACCAATTTAACAGGGAGTACATGTGGTGTTTGTTTTTCCATTCTTGTGATACTTCAGTTAGAAGAATGGGTTCCAGTTCTATCCAGGATAATATAAGAACTGTTAGTTCACCATTGTAGTGGCTGAGTACCACTCCATGGTATACTCCATGGTATACATACACCACATATTATTAATCCATTCATGTATTGATGGGCACTTGGGTTGTTTCCACATCTTTGCGATTCTGAATTGTGCACATAGCTATTTTATAAAGGGATGTAAAGCAGGGCTCTCAGAGAGGAAATATTGGGCAGAATCCTGAGGAAGCAGAGCAGCAGCCATGCAGAGCAGCAGCCATGCATCAAACATACAAAGAGCACACAGGGCAGTGAATCCAGTGGCCAGTGCTTCAGGTGCTGGTCTGCCATGTCTGAGTTCCAGCAAGAAGCCTGGGGCCAAAGAAAAAACCATGAGTAAAGGGAACTAGGAGTTGAGGTCTAAAAGAAAGGCTGGAGCCAGATATTTTTTGTAGAGCCTTGTAGGTCATGTTAAGGAGCTTGAGTGTCCTGGATATGATGAGGAGGCGATTTCAATTGACCAGTCCTACACAAATTGGCTGGAAGAGGAAGAAGAGTGATGGGAAAGGGATTCCTTAGGCTACGTAGCAGGGAAGCAAGAGACATTGTTCAGAAGTTGGTAGCTCAGAAAATATAGCTTCAAATATATCATTTCAAGTTATGAAGGCAACCAATATAAGGATATATATAATAAGTTTATAAAAAGTGAAAGAAGGAAGAGGAAGGAAAATGGTTAGTGTAAATCCTTTAAAGCTACTGCTAAAGATAAATGAAACAACAAAAGGGGGTATGAAAATAGTCTAAATAGTAGGTAGACTAAGATTGAGAAGATTGCTAAATTTCATTTTATATCTTTATTTATTATGTGGATTATTATATCCTGTTCATGGCTTTCGTTAAATTTTCATCTTAACTTTTGTGGAAAGCAATGCCAAAACTCTAAATATTCAAAGTTCATGAAGTTGGAAAGAGGAAATTTATATGAGTTGAAAATGATGCTTTCTGCCTTATTACGCACATTTACCACCATTTGTCAGTTGAAAAGCAGTATTAGAGATCATAAACATAGAAATGTAACATTTTCTTGGATTATAATCTCATTACAGCATGTTCAAGGAGACTTTTATCTCAAACCTAAAAACACATATTTCCATGTATCTGAATATACTTTCAAAGGAAAAAAAAATCAAAAGTCTTTCTCCATGGCATTAGCATTTTTTTGTATTTGCAAACACTCTGCATCAATTGAATTTCAAGACATTTTCTAGAGTTATTTTTTCATATAAAATCTTCATGATACTCATAATTAGGCAAGCTTTCATTATCATCTTTGTTACTTCCTGATTGACCTTTTGAACAACAATGGGTGGAAAATAGGTTCAAAGTCTTCAGAGAATAAATGAAAACGAAAACAAGAACACCAAGTAATATAAGCAATGTCACAATTACCTCCATGATGTCTTTGAGCTCACCATTCTTGATAGAACTTAAAAAGGCATGAGTTAGTTACTAAAAGGAAATGAATGTGAGCACATTTTAAATATCCATTTCTCATATTAACATATTTTGCATTTTTTGCATGGAAATATTTTGGGATATTTTTAAGATATTGTGCCAATACGTAATTTGAAAGAAAATTCACTTAGAAGATATTTCTTAGTGTCTAAAGTAAGGCAGTGAGCACCACATCTGCAGATGTGGATTTATCCATCTCTTTATTCATAAAAGTTATTTTTAAAAGCACTGTCCTTTTATATATCAAGTAATTATATAATGTTTCAAAGTACATGTTGAAAATAAATAACACCCGATTATAATATTTACTATTTCTATGATAATATTTGATGGCATGTATGTTTTTCAAGTTCATTTAAATTCTCTACTTTGTTGGTGTAAAAAGGAATAAAAGTGCTTATTTTTAATGTTAAAAATAAAAAAAAAGGGTATAGTATTGGCAATTTATATCATGCCTACTGTTGTCAACCTGAGAAATAATTTTAAAAAGGAAGCAAATCGATTTCTCACTCTGTTAGCAAATGTAAACATAAAGTGGTTTTAGAAAGTGTTTTATTAAAAAAGTGAAGACTGCAAAATTTTTTACAAACATTAATTCCCAAATACTTCAAAAACTTTCATTTATTTAAGGACTCATCTCTTACTAGAATCTTTTTTAAAATTAATTTTTATTTCAAAATATTAAGGGGGTATGAATTGTATAATGCTGAAGTCAGGGCATTGAGTGTACTGTACCCCTCACCAGAATAGTGATGATAGTAAGTTTTTATCCTTCACCCCCTTCCCACCCTCCCACTTTTAGTTTCCAATGGGCTTTATACTACTTTATGACCATGAGTACCCATTGTTTAACTCCCACTTATTAGTGAGAACATGTGGTGTTTGTCTTTCCATTCCTAAGATACTTCACTTAGGATAATGTTCTCTAGTTCCATCCGAGTTGCTGCAAATGACATTATTTCATTCCTTTTTATGAATGAGTAGTTCTCTCTCTCTCTCTCTCTCCATATATATACATATGTATATATATACATACACATACACACACACACATAAATATAAACATACACACACACACTTTCTTTATCCACTCATGAATTGACGGGCACTTAGGTTGCACTGTAGTAGATATTCGGGTGCCAGTGTCTTTTTTATGTAATGACTTCTTTTCCTATGTGTAGAAGATACCCAGTAGTGGGATTGCTTGAATGAGTAGTAGGTTTCCTTTTAGTTTTTTGAGGAATCTCCATGGAAGTTCTACTAATTTGCAGTCCCATCAACAATGTATAAGCATTCCTTTTTCACTGCTTTCACACCAACATCTATTGTTTATTGATTTTTTAGTAATGGCCATTCTGACAGGGATAAGGTGGTATCTCATTGTGGTTTTAATTTGCATTTCCCTGATGATTAGTGATGTTGAACATTTTTCATATGTATGTTGGCCATTTGTATATCTTCTTTTCAAAAAACTCTGTTCATGTATTTCATCTACTTTTTAATGAGGTTACTTTTTTATACTGATTTATTTGTTTAGTTTAGTTTTTTTTTTTTTGTAGATTATGGATATTAGCACTTTGTTGGATGTGTAGTTTACAAATATTTTCTCCCACTCTGTAGGCTGTCTATTTACTCTGTTGATTATTTCCCTTGCTGTTCAGAAACATTTTAGTTTAATTAAATCCCATTTATTTATATTTGTTCTTGCTGTATTTGCCTTTGGGGCCTTATTCAAAAATTGTTTGCAGGCCGGGCGCGGTGGCTCAC
>NW_012148197.1:601522-604139 GCF_000956105.1 Propithecus coquereli | reverse complement strand
TTTTTTTTAAATTTCCATTTCATTTATTTCTGCTCTGAGCTTTGGTATTTCTTTTCTTCTGTTGGCTTTGGGTTTGGTTTGTTCTTTTTCTAATTCCTTGAGGTGAGACATTGTGGTCTTTCTATCTTTTTGATCTAAGCATTTAAGGAAATGAACTTCCCCCTCAGCACTGCTTTTTCAGTATCCCACAGATTTTGGAAGGTTGTGCTGCATTTGTCATTCAATTAAAAAAAAAATTTATTTCCATCTCAATTTCATCAACAACCCAAGGATTATTCAGCAGCAAGCTGTTTAATTTACATGTATTTGTGTAGTTTTGAGAGTTCCTTTTGGAGTTGATTTCTAGTTTTACTCCACTGTGTTCTGAGAAGATATATGGTATGATTTGGATTTTTCTAATTTGCTGAGACTTGACTTGTAGCCTAACATATGGTCTATCCTGGCAAATGTCCCATGTGCTGAGAAGAATGTATATTCTGCACTTTTTGGGTAGTATGTTCTGTAAATGTCTGTTAGATCCATTTGTTCTAGAATCTCGTTTAAGTCCAGTGTTTCTTTTTTGATCTTCTGCCTCAATGATCTGTCTAGTTCTGTCAATGGAGTACAGAAATCTGTTGTTGGTGTGATGGGTTTTCCTTTGTAAGTTACTTGATGTTTTTTGCCTCATGGCTCATAGGAGTTCTTCCTTCGCATTGACTTTGGCCAGTATGATAACTCTAAGCCTTGGTGATGCCCTTTTTGCAACGAATCAATCTCCCAGGTGTTCTTCGAATTTCTTTTATCTAGATAGCTACATCTCTAGCAAAAAAGGGAAGTTTTCCTCAATTTTTCCCTCAAATAGGCTTTGTAGGCCTTTGCTTTTTCTTCACCCTCAGGGATTCCTATGATTCTTATACTTGGCCATTTCACATAATCCCATATTTCTTTTTTTATCTGTTCCTCTTGATTCTTTGTTCTTTATTTTTGACTGACTGGATTACTTCAAAAGAGTTGTCTTCAGGCTCTGAAATTTTTCTTCTGCTTGGTCTAGTGTATTCTAATTGAAGATCATGATTATCATTTTAGTACAGATTTTAACTAACATATACATCGTTTGCGAGCATTTGTAAGGTTTCATTAATATTACACAACTTCATTCTCAAGAGGAAATTCATGATTAGAAGTTCAAGGATGATTTTTCTTCATTTTCCAGTATAGAGATGTGAAAATTTTTCTGATTATTCCACTACAGCCTAACAGAGAAGAATTGAGATTTTCGTCAAGGCCCAGTGAGAATGACAAGGTAGGTGAATGTGTTAAAGCTAATCGTTGGGAATCGTCAAGTGTTAGGTGAAAGGAATAAAGGCAACTCTAGCTTAAGTAATGTCATCTCCAACTTTTGTCTGAGAGTAGTACATAAAGGTGCTGATGCTGCTGTATTTTCAGTAAAGTTGTATGGTGACAGTAACACAATTCAGTTTCTTCTTATGAAGCCTGTAGCTGGCACAAGGCAAACAGTAATTTATAATTCAGCTTAACCACATTGGGCAGTCTTGGATTATGTAGTCTTGCAAGGGCAATGTATTTTGTGAGCATTACCACCTTCGATAGTTAGTGTAGGATACAGGTATCAACTTCAATTGCCGCTTTTCAATTTGTGTCCATGTTGGAGCACAATTTTAAAACACTTTTTTTTTGTGGAAAGAGATATGAAACTTTAGAATAACATGTAATAAGCCATACAGGAAAATATATTTTGTGATAGGAATGAACTACAAGGAAAGCCTTATTTTCAGAAACCAATTTCACACGCAGATAAATGTCTCACCAAGCCAATCTATGTATTATACTGCAGCCTATGGGCTATATTCACTACCTTACATTGCATTTCAGGGCACTGTCTATGTAAATCAAGAGAAACAGTGCAGTAAAGAAAAGAAATCCAGGCATAATTTACAGAGTCCTTAGCAGGGAATGTTGCATTTTTTTTTTATTTCAAAGATATTAATAAAAAGAGAGAAAGAGGGAGAGGGAAAGAAAGAGAATTGAAAAAATCAGATGTATTGCTGTTTCTCATTTATAAATGATGTCAACTCATATCAGGCATGCTGAAACATCTATGGATATTACAATGAGAGTTGTAGAGAGTTTTAACAAAGTAAAAGCTTATTCAATTATTTAACACAATAAACTGAATGTTTCCATGTGTAATTAAGTTTATTAGAAATCTGTAGAGGGTAAATAATAAAACAATTCAGTTTATTTAATTAATATGTAGTAAAATAGGCATAATTCTCAGTACCGCTAAGCTCTTCTTAAACTATAAAGAAAAAAATGTTTTTTTAAAACATAATACATAAGAATAAACTAGAGATTGGCCTTGGAGAACATATACTAGTATTTACCAACATCTTCTCACAGACCTTGATGATCATCTGTAAGAGAGGTGAACTGAATTTTTAAACTACCTTTGCCATTTTAAATATATTCATTTCCTTAACTGTTATTTATGTGAAAGCACTGAGTAAAAAATTATGTAAATGTAAATTAGTGATGGAAATATAAACCTTAACACTTTAAAATGATTTGAGAACCCTTGGCTACTATATCACCCTAGCCACTATTGCTTATCCCAGCA
>NW_012148197.1:600056-601472 GCF_000956105.1 Propithecus coquereli | reverse complement strand
AAGGCCTTACATTTAAATCTTTAATCCATCTTGAGTTAACATACATATTTGGTGAAAGATAGGAATCCTGTTTCATTCTTATGCATGTGGCTATCTAATTTTTCCACCACTATTTATTGAATATGGTGTCTTCTCTCTAATGTATGTCTGTTTTGTCAAAAATTAGTTGGTTGTAGCTACATGGTTTTATTTCTGGGTTCTCTATTGTGTCCATTGGTCTGTGTGTTTACATGTATTTATACCAGTACCATGCTGTTTTGTTACAATAGTGATGTAGAACAATTTGAGGTCAGATAACGTGATGCCTCCAGATTTGTTCTTTTTGCTTAAGATTGCTTTGGTTATTTGGGCTCTTTTGGTTCCATATGAAGTTTAGAATTATTTTTTCTAGATCTGTGAAAAACTGCATTGGTATTTTGATGGGAATTTTGTTGAATATGTAAATCACTTTAGGTAGTGTGGATATTTTAATGATGTTGATTCTACCAATCCATGAGCACAGGATGTATTTCCACTTGTTTGTTTCATATTTGATTTTTTTCATCAGTGTTTTGGAGTTCTCCTTGTAGAGATCTTTCACCTGCTCGGTTAACTATGTATACATCCCTAGGTATTTCATTTTCCTTACAGCTATTGTAAATAGTATTGCATTCTTGATTTAACTCTCAACTTGATTGTTATTAGTATAAAGAAAGGCTACTGATTTGTGTACACTGATTTTGTAACCTGAGAATTTGCAGAATTTATTTACCAATTCTAGGAGTCTTTCGATGGATTCTTTAGGGTTTTCTAGATACAAGATCATGTCATCAACAAAAGAGATAGTTTGGCATCCTGTATTCCAATTTGGATGCCTGTTATTTCTTCCTTTTGCCTGATTGCTCTGGCTAGGACTTCCAGTATTATGTTGAATTGAAGTGGTGACAGTGGGCACCCTTGTCTTGTTCCAGTTCTTAAGGGGAATGCTTTCAGCTTTTCCCCATTCAGTATGATGTTGGCTGTGGGTTTGTCATGTATGGCTTTTATTATTTTAAGATATGTTCCTTCTGTGCCTTGTTTGTTGAGGGTTTTTATCATGAAGGAGTGTTAGATTTTATCAAATATTTTTATGCATCTATTGCTATGATCATATGGTCTTTATTTTTCTTATGTTATGTGGTGAAACACATTTATTGATTTGTATACATTAAGCCATCCTTACATCCCTGGGATGAAACCCACTTGATCATGGTGGATTGTATTTTTGATGTGCTGTTGAATTCAGTTTGCTAGCATTTCTTTGAGGAGTTTTGCATCTGTGTTTATAAGGGATACTGGTCTGTAGTTTTCCTCCTTTTGTGTATCCTTTCCTGGTTTTGGTATCAAGGAGATACTGGCTTCATACAATGAGTTAGCAAGGGTTCCCTCTTTCTTGAT
>NW_012148197.1:586501-588922 GCF_000956105.1 Propithecus coquereli | reverse complement strand
AGTAATGTTTTTTTTTTGATGAACCAAAAATCATAAGAGATATAGTAGAAAGTACATACAATAAACTAGCAGACAGATACTTCAGATTATTAAAGTTGATAAATTGGAATAGTAAAATTATTGGAAGAAATCTTTTGCATGTGTAATTTTCAATCAAGTTTTCCCCAATGGCACTGAATACAAGCAGTCTGGCTAGGAATAGTCTGTCTCCTTTACAAAACCAACTAGTTTCAGAGAATCTTGCCAAATTATACAGAGTCTTGCAAAAGCAGATACAAAGAGGTATTATACAACTTTGTTGTGTGAGTCTTTCCTATTGACAGTAAGACATAAATTTATGAAAGACTGTGTAGTAAGGGTTTAGTGTCAAAAACAGGAATTATGATTTTCAAAGAAATGAGATGATCATGGTACTCTAGACAAAAGATCAGTAGCTGTCACTGTAACAGAAATGCTTAAGCAATCTCACAAACACCATTTTTACTACATAAGAGGCCTGCTTAGCCTGGGCTGACAGCAAGCCACTGATTCGAGACAAGCCAGAATTGTATCTAAATATATTGATTATCAATAGCATTTCTACTTCTAAAAATGATTATAGAGCATTCAAAATAAAAGGCACATATGTAACATAGTTGTGAATTAGAAACAGGGGAACTATTCTGATAACACCAGGAGGCGAATATATTAAATACTGAGGGAATAATTGTCATGACTTAAGTTTTTATCTCTGACCTGGGTAAGCAGAGAAAAATGGGAGATAGGACTATATGCATGCCATTTCAAAACACATACCATTTATGACACTAGCCTTTGTCTCTTCTGTTTCCTTGGACTAGAATGCTTTTCCTATGTTACTTTATTTGTTGAAATGCTACACATTCCTCAACTCTGAGTATGTGTACCCTTTCTCCTATTAATACACCCTTGATCCTTCCTAATGTGGTTGATACTCCTTGTTTTGCACTCACGTAAGACTTTGCTCATATAACTTTGGGCCCTTATTTAAAACTTAATCATTTGTTGCATGCCTATGTTCTCAAACAGGCTCTAAGTTCACTGAAGACAATAACCATACCTTAGAATTGCTACATAGTAGACACTCAATAAAAATTCTGTGAATTATTTGTAATGGCTTCCTTCAGCAAGTTGTTTATTTAAAATTAGTGTTTTAATTTTAATTTCTTCTCTTCTGGAATCACTATGGGTGATATTAAATAGCAATCTGAGAATTCAGTGGTTTCCACTGAGCAAGTCTAGCTTTAGAAAAAGAAAACTGTAGAGAAAATAAATAAACCCTTAAAATAAATCTGAGGTTTAAAATAGTAGCACATAATACAGCAGAAATAGAGATGAGCTAGGTCTCTTTGGGCAAGTCTCACAAACTCTGTAAAACAGAGAACAAACAAACCTCATTGGATTTAAAAAATTGTGATAAAATATAAGTAACAAAAATGTACCATATTAACCATTTCTAGGTGTACAGTTCAGTGGCATTAGGTACATTCACAATGTTGTGTAATCATCACCACTATGTATTTCCAGAACTTACTCATCTTCCTAAACTGAAACCGTGTACCCATTATACAATAACTCTTCCTTCTGCCCCCAGCCCTAGTACCTGATAAGCTTTACTCTACTTTTTTAATCTAAGAATTTGCCCATTCTAGGTATTTCCCATAAGTCAAATCTTATATTTGTCCTTTTATATCTGTCTTATTTCACTCAAATAAACAAAATGTTTTCAAGGTTCATTCTTGTCATAGCATGTCATGAGAATTTCATTCTTTTTTATGGCTGAATAACATTCCTTTGTATGTACATATGACATATTGTTTATCCATTCACCTGTTCTTGGGAACGTGGGCTGTGTCCACCTTCTGTATCTTGTGGATAATGCTGCTATGAACATGGGTGTACAAGTATCGGTTTGAGGCTCTGTTTTTAATTCTTTTTAATATATATATAGGAGTGAAATTGCTAGATCTTACAGTAATTCTATGTTTACCTTTTTGGGGAACCACCAAAGTCACTGGCTTTTATAATAATGAAGTGAGAGAGTTCTAAGCACTAATAAAGTCTATTCATGTTTCCCTCAATTTTTGCTTGTTTCTTGTCTCTCTTCTTCCTTACTTTAGTTGCTGGATTCAGTTCTTTCTTCTGGCTGCTCAGCCTCCACCATCCCACAGTCTATCCCTATGCATCTTTGCTCTCATCGAAGCAAACTTGTCTCATAACCCCAATGCCTTGAAAAGTTGATAAATTGATAGTAAAGAAATAATGGCTTCTAAGGAATGAATTGGTAATTCATCCAAGATTATAACAGTATTATCAAGGGCTTTCTGGAGAAAATGAGTTAATCTGAAAAAACAAAAGCTAAAACAAAATAAAATAAGTAACAAAAATCCTAAGGTTTTGAAA
>NW_012148197.1:585657-586451 GCF_000956105.1 Propithecus coquereli | reverse complement strand
GAAAAATGGGAGATAGGACTATATGCATGCCATTATACAGGCCAATGGCTTAAAGCAGCTGTTGAATTTGGGGAAGAGACAAGAGGCAGGAGAAAAACTAAGGTCTTTTGTTTTGTTATCTTGCACTGCAAGAAGTAAATCACTTGTGTTCTTCTGACTGAGAAAGGGGAGATTTGGGATTTAAAATCCTATTATATTTTAAAATCCTATATAAGTCTGCTTATTTGGGTAAAGAAAGAAAAATGATAGTGGGATACCTTAGAGAAAACTGTTCTGGACAGTAAAGTTGAAGCAGATGGATTAAAAAGAGGCCAGAGAGAAGAAATATACTAATGTTTCAAAAAAAAAAAAAAAACCAGGCACAGTTTTGGGTATTCCGGCATAGTAGGCATTGGCTAGAGAAGAACTAAATGACAAAGAAGAAATGTAGTGATTAAAAAGAAATTACCTGTGAGGAATATACTAATGTTTCAAAAAAAAAAAAAAAAAAAAAAACCAGGCACAGTTTTGGGTATTCCGTCATAGTAGGCATTGGCTAGAGAAGAACTAAATGACAAAGAAGAAATGTAGTGATTAAAAAGAAATTACCCGTGAGGATCATTATAAAAAGGAAGCCAAAAAAAAAAAAACCAAAAACATTGGTCCAAACAGGAAAAGGTAAACTAAACTAACCATTTTACCAAAACTGTGAGAATTTCAATTTCATAGAGCAAAGATTGGCTACAATCCCAGATTTAGATCTTCCTTCAGCTTAAAAAAATGGGGAGCACCATAAGTTTATAAGAGAATTTAAT
>NW_012148197.1:572704-574412 GCF_000956105.1 Propithecus coquereli | reverse complement strand
TGAGAAAATATTTTTCATAAAATATAATGTGCCCCCTGACTGCAAAATGTCAAGTATAGGCAAAAAGCCATGTTTGGTTTCTTATCTATGGGAAGCTAATTTGACCTTATAGAAAATGAACTAGCAACTCCAGGCTCATCAGCACCAAAGTCTAACCAATTAAGCTAAGTGGCTTAGGACCACCCATATTTCAAAATAAAATTTCAAGCACATGCAACAGAGTAATGTGTTTATAATGTTAAGTGAGGTGTTTCATAATTAATTTTAAATGGCAGGTGTTAAGCTTATATATTCTCTGGTACTTCATGTTCTATAATGCCAATATGAAATTAAAAATAACATGATGCAAAAAACTAGCACTCCTTGTGGAAAATGGTAAAAGCAAAATTGAAATGTCTCCAATTTGATCACTTGGAACAGTGTTATGCATGGTCCTGGATCTAAGGCAGGTGACAACCAGGCTGCAATGGTCATGCCTCACAAAGGCAGGGTTGACACCAGCTCTTTCAGGTACTCTTGGCACCTAAAAATGCTACCTGGAGCAATCACAACTTCATGGCTCTTGGCCCTACTAGAGGCACTGGACTGCCCGAGGGCTTTTTTGCTATCTACCACAGGCCATTCCAAAAACTAATACACAGGGAGTCTCAAATGAAAGAGAAAATAGACTTATGCAATTAAAATAGCTCACTTTAGCAACTTGTAAATGGATGGTAGTGACTTAAATAAATGAGAAAGCATCTCGAAATCTTTATCCATTGTAATAAGTCAATTTCAAAGCACTGATTATTTGCTACCAGATATATAATGCACTTTCAATTAAGATAAAATGATGATTTTGAGATTCTAGAGAAGTCTGTCTTCATTTTACAGCTCCTTATTGAATGGGAGAAATGATAAACTATTTCATAATTTTCTTTATTCTACATGTAGGCAAATTATCTATGGCTTCTTAACTTTGGGCATACTTCATGATTTCAGATTGATAATGTGGTTAGGAGTTTTAAATGCTATTCTTTTTTTAACATTTAGAATATTTCATTATATTTCAGTACCATTTTGACTTAAATATATATATTTAATAAGTGCCAAGTAATTGTCAGGCACTGTTTTAGGGGCCAGAGATATAAAAGTGAAGAAAACAAAGTCCCTTGGGAGGTTCAGTGATATTATCAAAAATTTCAGTCCTTTTCCTTTTCTGCCCTGCCATCCTCAACAGAACATTTGAGTCACCAGAAAATACCATCCGTTTGAATCTTTATAAATACCCTTTAAATCATGTGTAACACATTTAACAATTTTGCAGTGAAAATTGGAGAATGGGTTTGAAGTAATGATTCTGTTTTGGATTAAATGATTATGTCCCCTGCAAATTGAGATGTTGGAATCCTATCTCCTAAGTGATGGTGTTAGGAGGTGGGGCCCTTGTGAGGTAATGAGGAGTAGATGAGGTCATGAAGATAGAGCTCTCACGAATGGGATTAGTGCCCTTAATAAGAGTCATGAGAGAGCTTGCTCATCTCTCTGCTCTCTACCATGTGTGGATACAATGACAAGTCTGCAGTCTGCAACACGGAAGAGGGTTCTCGCCGGAACTCAACCATGCTGGCACCCTGATCTTGGACTTCTAGCTTCCAGAACTGTGAGAAATAAGTTCCCATTGTTTATAAGCCACTCAGTCCATGGTACTTTATTATAGCAGCCAAAA
>NW_012148197.1:558355-560969 GCF_000956105.1 Propithecus coquereli | reverse complement strand
GCTACACATAACTGCCATAAAGAAATTTCTATCTGTTGCAGTTTAGATACCAATATGATTAGGTAACCAGTTGACCTTTGAAGATAATCCAGGTCAAAACCAATATGCACAAACAAGATAGTTACATCATTCTAAAAATAAACATTCTTTTCTTTTGGCATGTCTAGATATGGACTCAGTGGCAAATTTTCCACTCTTTAAGAATCGTACACATTTAGTTCCATGCAGTTGCCTATAAATCAGCTTAACAGTGGCTATCGCTCCATGGTCTACTGGCTATCATTTCTCTTGATGGATTTCAACTTCTGAATTTCCCATTATTGGCCCACAGGCCACTAAGCTGAACTGAGTATTTATCTACCATTAAAGGGGCATTTTCTCTTGGCTCCATTTAACAAGAGGGAGCCTCATAATATAGAACATTTCAAATTCTTCTTATTAGTATCTATCCATACAGATACTACTCACTCCATCCACATGCCATAAAACACTAGGTACAGAATAGGTTTCTCAATTTCTTTCCCTCAAAAAAAAAAACAAAAACTATATATTTTCTGATAATCAAACATGGAAATCAGAATAGAACTAACTCTCCAGGAGAAACTGAAGGGACTTTGCAGAGCTAAGGTCGGGTGCAGCTTTCTGCCTGCATGAAACAAGAGACTTCTGACAGTGTAGAAAGGATCACGCCGAAATTGATCCAGTCAAGCCTCTCTTCATCCTGGAGAGGATGTCTCTTCCTGGAGACAAAAGGAAAAGAAGGACCCAGGATGCCCACTCCCTACTGGTTCTCACATGTTCAACAGCTCAGAAAATTTCCAAAAATATATAGAAAGCTGCCCCACTGAGCTCTGTTCCACCTTAAGTCTGGTGTGTCGGATATTTTGATACAAGTAACTGGAGACCACTATAAGGTCAAAATGTTTTCAGCTACCACGCAGAACTTCCTGAAGGGTTGTAGGTGAGTAGGAAGGATTTAGCTAATGACAAAGGCCAGATGATAAAGAGGTCTGTAAGAGGGAAGAGCTTTTGAGCTCTGATTGAAGGGAGCAATCTCTACATGGCATAGTGTCTGGGTATAAGTGTTGTCAGATAAACTAGCTCTAATCATGGCCCAAAACTTTAGACCTTCATTTAACTGCTGTCCTGACTTAGTTACAGGCAGACAGGCTAAAATTACTTTGCAAACACAGCAGGTGTTACAAGTGCTGAAAATGCATTAGGAATTTATCCTGCAACTATAGTCACTCATGCACAGCACTGTTTTTAATAGTGAAATACTGGAAATAAATAAGTCTACATCAATACAGAATTAGTAAAAGAGACTATATCTATGGCATGACATGCTATGTATGTGTAAACAACCAAGAGATACTACCAAGTTAAAAAAAAAAGTGGTAAAAGTATTTGTATATTATGCTATCTTTCTTTGTAAAGTCAGAAAAAAAGAGAGAGAAATCAAGAATACAGATACGCTTCCACATTTGCTGGTCAATGCATAAAGAAACTGGAAGGATACATAAACAGCATAGTTACCTTTTCCGGAGGCAGTGGCAGGAGACAATATGGAAACTAGGCAATTTTTGGCCAGAGGTGAGAAATACTTTTCCCTTTATATCTTTTAGTATTTACTTTAAATTTATGATCCATGTAGATAAATTATTTAACAAAAATATAACATTTAAGTTTCATTGAAATACTAACACGAATACAATTAGCTATACAGGTATCAATATTTTCCATTTTATTCTATGAGCCCCCTACAGTTTAAGGACTGTCCAACAAGTTGGTATATTTTATAAAAACTATCTTACCCGAAGACATTAGTTATCCTAGGCACCAAAGTTTTAAAGGCTGAGTAGAATTATACCCTTATCTCCTTGTTTTAACTCTTATGACTAGTCATGTGTCCTATAATTAATTGCAGATGCCTTATTAAAGATAGTAAAAGTGATTTATGTGGCTCCTCTGGCCCTCATTATCCACTGTTGAGGATTTGTTTATACAGTCTAAGCATAGTTTAGTCTCAACTGATTATTTCAATGCTGAACTAATGTTATAGCATTCCCAGATTAACAATAGCTTCAGTTATTTAGAGAACCCTTGAATAATTATCATGTATTATTATGCATAATAAGCCTTTATAAAGGCTTAATAGAAAAACTGGGATCTTCTTTAATCACTAACATTCATGTATAAGCAATCACTGTTTTTTCCCTATAATCCAATTATAAATGGCAAAGAATATACTATGCATTTTTTGATGTCTACCATCACCTACAGAGACTATCCCCTAAAGGAATACCTATACCTATAAGAAGAAAGATACAAAATTTAAAATCATACAATTATAAAAATATAACAGACAAGAATAAAAGGCATCTTTTATGCAATGGCTTATCACAACATATTATTAAATTCTCTTTTATGTCTCTGTAGCAATTCCCATTTCTTTTTCTTTTTTTTTTTTTTTTTTAAGACAGAGTCAGGGTCTCACTCTGTCACCTGGGCTGGAGGGCAGAGGCACAATCATAGCTCACTGCAGCCTCAAACACCTGAGCTCAAGTGATCTTCCTGCCTCAGCCTCCCCAGGATCTACCACCACAGGCATGCA
>NW_012148197.1:554591-558305 GCF_000956105.1 Propithecus coquereli | reverse complement strand
GGGATGCTGTGGAGTGCCACCCAGACCCCTCCTTCAGGGCTTAGGTACTCATTCATTCCCCTCAGCTACTGAGAATTGCTGGCAACTGAAAGTTGAAAGCCATGTGCCCACCTTAGGAGTAGCCATGTCCAACGACTGGTTGGTGTGCAGGTATAAAGGTTCGGTCCCCCTCCAGGCTGGAAGGGCCATTCCCTGAGAGCACCCACTGAGATCCCCGGGGGGTCAACTGGGGTCATTGTCTTGACTACATCACAGTTCAACTCCCTTTTTGCAACCTTATTACTTCACTTTCCCCACAGATGTTGAACCTGAGCACGCTGCCTCATAAATTGGCTGCAAGAACATTTTCATCCTGTGAGTCTGTTTCCTGGAGAAACCCTCCTAAAATAATGAGTTTGGAATAATCATTTTACTCCTGTCTGCTTATTACTTGAGTAGTCTATTCAGTGAATTGGCAGCATTTGTAGCTAGACTTTTCAGAATATTGCTAGTTATAAGCCAATAAGGCCAATATTTTCTAAACAAAATATAGTAAAATGTTCTTCTCTAAATTACAACTGACCTAGAAAAAAATCAATACAATTAAGTGGCTGTCAAAAAAGGATACTAAAAGTTTAAGTCAAAGAAAATAGAAAAATGCATCTTGCAGGGATAACGCAACCAAAAATCAATGTAACCTACAGCATACATCAAATGATAAAGGCAATAAAATAATCTGGTTAGCAGCACAAGGCATCATGATATCTTTGGATAATAATAAGTTAAAAGTTCAAGAAAATTTAGACAGTTTCTGCAATTTTCAATAAGTTAGTTCATACTTTGAACATTTCTCACCTTCTGAAATGTATTTTAAAAGGATTGCTTTCTTTAAAATGCCCTGAAGAAACATTGAAATCGCCATGATAAATAACCAAATATCAATTTCTTATCGATTTCGCAAATATGCTTTACCACTCTAGGTAACACATCTAGATATATGAATTTAGTTTGCCTAGTGACATAATGTAATAAAGTTTTATTTAATACCACAGGACAACCAAATTGATTTCTGTGTATTATTGCCTACAGTTTTTATTGATGGCTCTCCCCAAATCTTAATCAGCTTTTACAAGTATTTCTAAACTTGTGCATGAAAGTCCCACGTTAAGCAATTAAGTTGCATGTCAGCAGTAAACAAATTTTTCAAATAGCAGAAGTAACAAAAGAAACCAAATGTCCTGTATCTATTCTTATAAATTCTGTAAGTTGTCAAATACCTATTAGAATATCTATAACCAAACTAGCTTTAGTTTTATGAGAATATCTGCTTATGGAATTACAATACTGCACTACCACAAAAGGAGAAATCAGGTTCCTTCTCTACCAACTTATTCTAAATTATCTTCTTTCATATCATCAATAAGAAAAAGATTGAAAGAAACACCTTAACAGTCACAGAAGCAAAGCTACCAAAGATCAATAACAAAAATGTGGAGAGGAGAAAACCATATCCTCTCTCTCCTACCACTGCTGCTGTCCAACTTTAAAACCTCCTTATTTCTTACCCGTATTATTGCAATTGCTTCCCAGTCATTTGCCCTGTCTGGCACCCTTCCTATCTGTTAAAGTCAATCATCCTAGAGCATAACCCTCACCATGTCACAACACTGATTAAAAACTTTCAATGGCTCCCTGTTTCCTATAGCAACACTTTCAAATAGGGGATCCACAAATAGATAACAGATACTTGGAGATATTGATCCCACAGTTCTTGTTGCCAGAGGATAGGATCTGGGGCACCTAGGAAGGGTCTGGGTCAGTCGCCTTCAATTGAAAGCAGCTTCTTACAATGAGTAGAGTAGACCATATAAACATGATTGCTGTCATTTGTGACACATTGCTTTGAGACTTCACTCTGTGTCCCCAGTGCTATAGCATTGGCTTGCAAGACCCTCCTCAATCTCATTCAACTCCCATTTCAGTCACATCTACTCCTTCGAGTACTCCACATTCCAGCCTAACTCTTCTCACTCTGTACAGTTTCCTTGACTCTGTTTCCTCTGCTCAGAATGTCCCTGTAGTAGTTTATAGGGCCGCCATATCCACATACCACAAACTGGGTGGCTTAAGCAACAGACATGTATTGTCTCACTATTCTGGAGGCTACAAGTCTGAAATCAAGGTGTCAGCAGAAACAGTTTCTTCTGTTCCAGGCCTTTCTCCTTGGCTTTTAGATGGCCCTTTTCTGCCTGAGTCTCTTTACAAAGTCATCATTCTCTTTGTGTCTCTGTTCACATTTCCCTTTTTTATAAGGACACTAGTCATATTGAATTAGGGCCCACCCTAATGATCTCATTTGAACTGGGTTACCTCTGTAAAGACCTTATCTCCAGAGAAGGTCACATTCTGAGCTATAGGAAATTGTGACTTGAACATACGAATTTTAAGGGAACACAATTCAATCCACAACAGCCCCTTAATCCCAATTCTCCATATCCACATCCTACTGATTGTCGAGGCCCAATCAGAGGGCGTAGGTTTCCATGACACATTTCCTGATCTGCCATGTGGAAGCTACATTCCTTTCCTTAAAATGTCTGCACTGAGGGCACAGATTACATTTTAATCTCTTGTAATAGTTACAATAATATGTGTGTTCATATCTTTGAGGACAGCGACTGCCATGTTCAAATTATTTTACTCATAACACCTAACACAATAAATTTTACACAGTGAACATTCAGTGAGTATCTGTGGAATTAATAAATAACAATCCATTTTCGTAATGGCCTTGGTCACATAGCAAGCTGCTGAAGTAAAGGGAATGTCAAATATTCAGAAACATCATAAACTTCTAGACTTTAGGGTCTCCCACCAGACATGCTCTTAGTGCTAAATCATGATGGCTACACATAACTGCCATAAAGAAATTTCTATCTGTTGCAGTTTAGATACCAATATGATTAGGTAACCAGTTGACCTTTGAAGATAATCCAGGTCAAAACCAATATGCACAAACAAGATAGTTACATCATTCTAAAAATAAACATTCTTTTCTTTTGGCATGTCTAGATATGGACTCAGTGGCAAATTTTCCACTCTTTAAGAATCGTACACATTTAGTTCCATGCAGTTGCCTATAAATCAGCTTAACAGTGGCTATCGCTCCATGGTCTACTGGCTATCATTTCTCTTGATGGATTTCAACTTCTGAATTTCCCATTATTGGCCCACAGGCCACTAAGCTGAACTGAGTATTTATCTACCATTAAAGGGGCATTTTCTCTTGGCTCCATTTAACAAGAGGGAGCCTCATAATATAGAACATTTCAAATTCTTCTTATTAGTATCTATCCATACAGATACTACTCACTCCATCCACATGCCATAAAACACTAGGTACAGAATAGGTTTCTCAATTTCTTTCCCTCAAAAAAAAAAACAAAAACTATATATTTTCTGATAATCAAACATGGAAATCAGAATAGAACTAACTCTCCAGGAGAAACTGAAGGGACTTTGCAGAGCTAAGGTCAGGTGCAGCTTTCTGCCTGCATGAAACAAGAGACTTCTGACAGTGTAGAAAGGATCACGCTGAAATTGATCCAGTCAAGCCTCTCTTCATCCTGGAGAGGATGTCTCTTCCTGGAGACAAAAGGAAAAGAAGGACCCAGGATGCCCACTCCCTACTGGTTCTCACATGTTCAACAGCTCAGAAAATTTCCAAAAATATAT
>NW_012148197.1:542469-543841 GCF_000956105.1 Propithecus coquereli | reverse complement strand
AAACAACTGACCACAGCTTTGCAGAAAGATGACCTCAAACTCTTCCACTCTCCTTGTATTTTTCCTTGGAGAGCAGGACTCTGATCTCCACCTCCTGGTGTAACGACCCAGTGACACTGGAACCTGCTCTGTGTGTCTTTTTCTCTTGCTTGTTGGATCACTGGTTCTCCCATCCAACTGCTGTCACACTCCTCAGACTTACTGCTAACTCTTCAGTCTACTCGCTGTACCTTGACATTTATTTTCTGTAAACCTTTTCTATACTCAATTTTCAACAATACTTGTGTATTTTCTCGGCATGTTATTATTTTAAAACCAAATTAATAGTGGAAAGATCTCCTATTTTTCCATATACTTTTTTCAGGGAACAGAACTAAAAAAAAGTCAGGAAGGCCTTCAATTTATCTCATTGAAAATATTTTGTAATTAACATTTTAGCAGAAAAAGCATTAATCAAGAGACTCTTGATTAATACACACATATATATATACACACACACATATATATACACACATACATATATACACACACATACACACGTACACATCCTATATATATATATAATGTATTTTACCAAAATACATTAACTGATGTTAGTATCTGATACATCATCCTATCACTGTCTATTGGGAAACTAATATATTTGATTTTATTTACATATCTGATTTTCATATATACCAGACACAGAAATCTTATACATTATACATTTATACTTTTTTTTATATATCACACACTGAGGATACTCTATTTGAAGGAGGTCCAAGTCAATTTTTATTTCCAATTTTAATGTGCCATTTAAAAAGGGATAGATAACGTTGGGAGCCCTATATACATTTTTTAAGGGAAAATCCAATTTTTCCTCTCCTTATTTTACTTTCTTTTTCTCCATATCATCAAAAAGACATACTTTAATTTGGCTCTTAGTGAACCGACATGCTTGCTTGACTGAATAGCAGCTTTGCCAAGGCCAGGTAACCAATATCCACCGTAAAATCATCTCTGATGTTTCCTGGACTCATGAAAAAGCCACCACAGACACTACAGATTCAACAGTTACACCCAAATACTAGCTGGAATATATTTGGAGTTTCTCTTAAGCTCATATATGGCTGCTAAAATGAGTCCACCCATGCTCGGCTTAACTAAAAGAGTGGAATTGGAAGTCCCTGAGACAAAGAAATGTTAAATGCCTGAGGCAATGCATACTCCAATTACTCTGATATGATTAATTCATGTTGCATGCCTGTATCAAACATCACATGGACCCTATAAAGATACACAACTTTTATGTACCCATAATAATCTACAAGAAAAAAATAAAAATAAATAAATAAAATTAAAACACCAAGAATGCAATTCTATCATCTAAATG
>NW_012148197.1:539412-541219 GCF_000956105.1 Propithecus coquereli | reverse complement strand
ATACCTAATAGGTAAGGTTTTATCCCTCACCTCCCACCCATCCTCCCCTCTTCTTGATTTGCTATGACCTTTACATCTCTTTGTGCCCCTGTGTGCCCATGATTTAGCTCCCAATTATTAGAGAGTACAGGTGGTGTCTGTTTTTCTATTCCTGAGATACTTCACTTAGGACAATGGTCTCCAATTCCATCCAAGTTGCTGCAAATGACATTATTTCATTGGTTTTTATAGCTGAGCAGTACTCCATGGTATATATACCACATTTTCTTTATCCACTCATCAATTGATGGGCACTTAGTTTGATTCCACATCTTTGCAATTGTGAATTGTGTTGCAATAAATATTCAAGTGCAGGTGCCTTTTTGATAAAATGTCTTCTTTTCCTTTGTGTAGCTACCCAGTAGTAAGATTGCTGGATTGAATGGTAAGTCTACATTTATTTCTTTGAGGAATCTCCATACTCTTTTCCACAGAGGTTGTACTAATTTGCAGTCCCACCAACAGTGTAAAGCATAACTCTTTCTCTGCACCCATCCCAGCACCTGTTGTTTTCTGACTTTTTATTAATGGCCATTCTGACAGGGGTAAGGTGGTATCTCACTGTGGCTTTAATTTGCATTTCTCTGATAATTAGTGATGGTGAGCATTTTTTCATAGGTTTTTTGGAAATTTGTCTATCTTCTTTTGAAAAACATCTGTTCATGTCTTTTGTCCACTTTTAATGAGGTTGTTTGTTTTTTCCCTGCTGATTTGTTTGAGTTCTTTACAGATTCTGGATATTAGCCCTTTATCAGAGTATACTTTGCAAAGGGTTTAAGAAGTCCTTCAGAAAAGAGAACTATTTGTTCGGGTTGAACCCAGCTTGTCAAGCACATATGATTGTGGAACACCCCTCCTTTAAAATAATGCAAATTACAAAAGGCTGAGCTGGTTGTTCATGGCACACACTTTGGCAAATGCTGCTGTAGGTAATGAGAAACCATTGAAAGACATTAAGCAGATGGCTTTAAAAAGATCTCTTGCTTTCCTAACAGTGTGAAAATGAATGGAACAGGAGCAAGACCAAGGAAAGAAACCTAGGTAGGAGGCTTTGCTCTTTAAAATTAGAGAGGAAAAGACAATTGTTTCTAAGACTCTGACAGTGTTAGCATCCTGTGATACTAAAAATAAAGTCATTTCAAAATTGATTTCATAATTCTCTACAAAACAGTTGCCACAAATGAGTAATAAACATTTTGGTCTTTTAAATGTATTTAGTCCTTTTAAAGGTAACCTGTACAACGAGCTACTCTACTACTAAAGCAGAAATTGAAAAACCATGACCATGGGAGATACAGTCCTCCGAAGCTTTTAATACGTAGGAGGATGCTTCCTAAAAATCACAATATACTTAAAATATTAATGTTCAATTCCTTTTCATACTGATTATTATCACTAGTCTTTCATTTTAGCTGCCCCAATCTATTAAGTAACATTATATCTTGCTGGCAAATGTCATTCTCACTCCCAGGTACAATTTTTATGATCTTTCAATCAACTGGTTATTAGGACTTACATCATAAGATATCCCTTCTGGCTATATATATACACATTATATGTCAGAAGAATAATATTTTTGAACACAAATTTTAAAGCCATTCAGTGATTCTCTTTCATTACAGATGATTTAAAATTTTTTTAAAAAAACTTAATGTTATCTTCAAGAACCTGGGTCAAGCTAACTAAAACGTGGCAGTCACCTTCTTTTTGAGTCCCATGGGGGCTTCTAATGGAATACTGAATGTCATACCTTTTTAAGAGGCTTTCT
>NW_012148197.1:536041-539362 GCF_000956105.1 Propithecus coquereli | reverse complement strand
AAAAAAAAACAAAAAAACAAAACAAAACACACTTGAAGGAATAATCTTATCTTTATTTTAAACTAGATTCAGCAGAAGCTTCTGTTTGTGTATCAAAACCCTCTGCAAAATAACTCACTCCATCCCAACTTCCTTCCTGTCCATCAGTTGTCCAAGATAGATTTCCAGACTGTCCTACACTATCGTATCACCCTTCTCCCAGGTTTCCCAGGTTTTGTTCATTTTGTTGTCTTGATCTGGAATGCCAGATTGGTCTACCAAAATCAGTAGTTTAACAGGATAGTCCAAGAGCCAAATTCAGCCAGCAGATGGACTTTGGACAAAACATTCAGAGGATGCTCCCTAAAAGGATGTTTAATAGAAAGATCTGATTTCAGTCTTCTCTTTGAAATCTGGGAGATCTAACAACACTGGTGCCTCCATTTTACAAAGCTTATCATGTTCTGGCTGGGTTGTGCAGCCACCCCAGCTACACTGCACAGTCCCTACCCTGCAGGCTTCCTCTCACCTGCCCTAGAGCTCTTCTAGGCATGTGAATTGTCTACCCCTCCTCCAAACTCTGGCACCATTCTTTATGGCACATTGCAAATCTTCATTAGTTATTTTAACCTGCATTGGTATCTTTTTAAATTGTACAGTAATAAAAATAGCCACAGGATTTATAAAAATTATTCAATCTCACTTGTATCCAAAGAAATCAAACAATTATGAGATGCAGTGTTTCCACTTATTGCATTCGTAAGATTTTCAAAGAATTCTAACTTCTAGTCTTGGGTACGACGGAGAAGTCAATACTCCTATGTGCTCTAGGTGACAATATAAATTGGCAGAAATATTCTGGGGGTATGTTTGTCAATAGGTTTACAAATTCTTAAAATGGACATACTCTTTGATCCAGTAAATATACGTCTGACATATGTTGAGATAACTGTTCAACAAGTGAGCTTAGATCTATATAAAAGGATGATTACAGCACTCTTTTTAATAGGATAGATAGGAAACAAAATAAATGCTCAATTTGAAGAGTTGGGTTAAATTATGATATACCAATACAATGGTCTACAGTATAACAATTAAAATATAGGGATATAGAAAGAGGACCACGACATATTGTGCATACTGGTGTACACACATTACTGGGTAGTGTATATGTACATATGCTTGTGCCTCTTAATCTTAACATGAACTTGTTAGCCAACTGTTAAAGTTGTAGATGCTTATTTTGTTACAGTGAAACTCTGCTATCCCTTTAATTGCATATTGTTCCT
Source organism: Propithecus coquereli (assembly GCF_000956105.1). Classification (NCBI taxonomy): domain Eukaryota; kingdom Metazoa; phylum Chordata; class Mammalia; order Primates; family Indriidae; genus Propithecus; species Propithecus coquereli. The sequence goes on along the minus strand of NW_012148197.1, from coordinate 538,094 downwards.
CAAATCCAAACATCATAGGATAATTAAAAAAAAACCCTAAATTGAAGACTTTAAAGAGTTTGGGGAAGGCACTAGAGGTGCATAAACATTAGAAAGATATCTTAAGCTGGTACTGGCCAAAGCAGCACGCCTACTTCATAACCACTATTACACTGTACCTATTGAAAGCTGCACTTGACTCACATTTACACTCAGGATCAAGGAAGAAAAGCTACAGATATAAGATAAAATTACACTTGAAGTGAATCATGAACTTAATTGTATTTCTTTCATTTTAAAACATAAAATGTCAGCATTTGCATTGAAGTCCTGATTGGAAGGGGTGGGGGGAACCTCTCTCTATTCAGACTTTGAATTAATACCATACCCAGGTATAAAAACTCCACTACCCTGTCTTTCTTTGGAGGGAACATCTGACATGAAGCAGTCAAAAGTCATTTAGGGACTGACATTGACATAACTTTGCCACAAGCAACTAAAGCAATTACCAGGGCTGGTTTGGGCACAGCTGAAACACCTTGATAAGGCAGCAGTGAAAAATGACATATCACACAACCTGAATGGTTTCATCAGCACAACACTAAATCAGCATGTATGTCTCCAACACTCCTCATTCTGTTGATAATGGAATAATCAAACAGAAAGGAAGAGTGTTACCTCCAATTTCTGCTGACAGTCGGAAATGAAAATAAAGTGATACATGCTCGTGTTGTGTCTTTCAAATGTATTTTAGCCACGATGGTTTCAATTTAGTGTCCCATAAACCACTTCATATTTTAAACCAGCATGGTTTGTAGTTAATAAGCACCAGATAAGAAGAGACTACATTTATTTGATTGCTCATTGCATCAGAAACAGGAATGTTTAATACACTTAACAAAAACTAAATCCAAAGATAGGACATAAAATTAGATCCATCTCGAGTTGATGGAAACCAATCTATTTTAGAAAGGATATAATAAAATACAGTCCCAAGATGAAATTTTTGATTTAGGGTTTCTGTGAGACAACCGTATTATAGAAATCACGGTACAGCATGGTTTAAAGGAAATCTTTACTCTTCAAATTGGTGTTTACTATACAAAAGTAAAATTTTCTTTCTATCACACTCAGTATAATGACCTAAATCCTGATTGGTTGATTGACAGGTTAACACAATATTTCATTACTTCCATTTCCCACCCTTCACGTGGTTATGATGAATGCTGGTCTCTTCTCCTGGCTTCCTGCCCTAAACAGCCAGTCACTGTCCTGATCCCTCCTCCCCTGAAATTCTCAGCAAACCCATCCTCCCACATTAGACACTGTACCTCCTCATGGGAGGAAAACTGAAATGCAAGCAGAACATAAACACTTACATATAACATTGCTTTGGATTCAATCTACTCCACTATTGCCCAGTTCATAGTGTAATCAAACTACTCCCATGGTGTGGGGGAAATGAAGTTCTCATAAAAATAATATATAGGAAAGCCAAAATATGTATCACTTGGACAAAGTCAGAAGAAATTCCTAAAGATTTTCTTGTATCTTTTCATATTCTGTTGACAGAAAATGCAGTAATGCGGGGAACTTTTCCTTTTTTTTGACCATAACCACCAGACTTGGATTTTAGAATACAAAAAAAAAAAAAAATTCATGTATTTAATGAAAATACACTTCACGCTGGGACAGAATAATAAAAATGAGAAGTATGTGAAAGGGAGGGGACTTTCAGTGATCATTAAGTCACTCCCTGGTCCAGGGACAAGGCAATGTTATATAATCCCAGAAGGAACGTGAATCTGTTCTCCTTTTAAACCCTTTTAAATCCTTCATTCTTTGTGATTTCAAGTGAAAAAATTAAAAGTCTAGGGACATTGTGGGTTTTTGAAATAAACAACTGACCACAGCTTTGCAGAAAGATGACCTCAAACTCTTCCACTCTCCTTGTATTTTTCCTTGGAGAGCAGGACTCTGATCTCCACCTCCTGGTGTAACGACCCAGTGACACTGGAACCTGCTCTGTGTGTCTTTTTCTCTTGCTTGTTGGATCACTGGTTCTCCCATCCAA
>NW_012148197.1:522697-523271 GCF_000956105.1 Propithecus coquereli | reverse complement strand
TCACATGCCGAGGAGATACTAAATCGATCTGCATCACGGGTACTACTCTGTACCCTGAATTGCCATACACTGTCCTTTCCTCCCATGAAGTAAAATAGGTCCCTGTTATGGTGGCTCCAGAACAAGCTAATTTGAAATCCATTTGCATTTGTGTGCAAGTAACATTTGTGTGACTTTGGTCTCTGTTGGCCTCAGTATCCTCGTTTATAAAAAATGGTGATTGTTCAGACAATAAGAATTGTCTAGAAGATTATGTCACATGTCAGGGCTCTGAGAAAAATGTCTCATAATTTTAAAATAAATCAGAGTAGTATGATCTCAGAATGAAGAATTTCATTTAAATAACAGGAAAAAGGAATTCTTTCCTATTGTCACCTTGATCTTAGGGTGAAATCCATGACACGTATCTACATGTTTCCAAGTGAGCAGTCTATTTTTACCCTCTGTGTTAGTTTCCTAAGGCTACCATAGCAAATTACTACAAACTTGGTGGTTTAAAACACTAAAAAGTTATTCTTTCTCTGTTCAGGAAGCCAGAAACCTAAGATCAAGGTATCAGCAAGGCCAAGCTCCC